>NC_133651.1:139242974-139538337 GCF_009905375.1 Apium graveolens | reverse complement strand
AACTTGGTTCGCTTAACTTTCGTTCTCGTTTATCGTTTATCGTTTGAGGGATCATACCCGGGATCTTATTACTTGGGTTTCCTTAACCTTTCTCAATACATTATATTCCTTTTATGATCCTCTCTTATACTTGAATTTAAATCCTTTTTATCATGTTACCTTATACTCAATTCTTTCGGTATCTGGTGGATTTTTGGGAAAAATCAAAGTGTTCGAATTTGGATTTTGACGATCTTTACATACACTTATTTACTTTATGGAATACTAATACGATCTTAAAATTTCCATAACAGTACTCCTATATAGCGTGGTCTGATAATTTTCCTTAATCAGCATCATCAGCAAAAGTTACTATTCATCCGTGTTTCAAAAATTCCAAAAATTGGGGTTATTACATAATATGTATATTTGTGCTAATATTAGTTTGTTTGTATCTTATGAATAGAGTCATGGAGTGACATTGATGATGGGTAATGCTAGTGCTACAAAAGTGCTTGGAGTGGGAAACGTGGACCTGAAGTTTGCTTTTAGGCAAATTATATCTCTCACTAGAGTACATCATGTTCTCTCTATTTTTAGAAATAAGTTGTTAGGTTAAAAATGGCTTTGAACTTTCTTTGAAATGTAATAAAGTAGTGATTACTCACACAGGTACATTTTTGGCAAGAGTTACTTGTCTGATGGTTTGTTTTTATTAAATATTGAACCCATTTTCGGTAGTTTTATTAATGACAGTGTTGCACCTTCTATTAATTGTGTTAAATCATTTAATTTGTGGCACTTACGAATTGGTCATTTAAATTTTGGTGCTCTAAAGAATATGATGAATTTAGAGTTGATTCCAAAGCATGCCATTGGTAAGAAATCTAAGTGTCAAGTATGTGTAACTGCTAAATAAATAAGGAAGTATTTTTCATAATGTTGTTAGGGATTCAGACTTGTTAGATTTAGTTCACTCAGACATATGTTAAGTCGGTGGTGTTTTGACTAAGGATCACCGTAGATATGCCATTACCTTTATAGATGATTTTAGTAGATTTTGTTATATTTATTTTCTTAAACATAAGGATGAAGCACTCGATAAATTCATTATGTTTAAAAATGAAGCTGAAACACAATATGATAAAGTACTTAAATGTTTGAGGTCTTATAGAGGTGGTGAGTATATGAGTGTCTTATTTAATGAATTTTGTACAAGTAATGGTATAGTTTATGAGATTAATCCATCATACACACCTGATTCTAATGGGGTGGCAGAGCAAAAGAACATAACTTTTACAGACATGATTAACAGTATTCTAATTAATTCTAGGTTGCTTAAGTACATGTGGGAAAAGGCTTTGAATACAACTTTCCATATTCTGAACAGAGTCTCTCTGAAACAGATGCACAAGACATCTTATGAATTATGGAAAAAGTGTAAGGAAAGTTTGAGTTATCTTCAAGTGTGGGGGTGCCTTGCTAAGGTGCTTGTCACTGAACATAAGAGGAAGAAATTAGGTCCAACAATTGCTGATTGTATCTTTCTAGGCTATCTTGAAACCACAAATGCTATGAGATTTTTAGTATTAAAATTTAACATAGATGGTATTGTGGCGAATATGATAGTTGAATTTCGTGATTCCTTCGTGTAATTTTGAGGATGATCCCACTCATACATCGAGTTCTATTCATGATCATGTTAAAAAGATGACAAATATGGGGCCAGATCCTGGTAGTAGTTCTATTCCTAATGAAGTAGATGAACCTAGAAGGAGTAAGCGTGCAAAGGTAGTGAAAGACTGTGGAAGTCATTTTATCACTTACAATGTTGAGGATGAACCTTTAACTTTCCGTCAAGCCATGGATTCTTTAGAGTCAAGGCATTGGAAAGGCGATGTGAATAGTGAAATTGACTCAATTATTTCTAACGGAACATGGGAGTTAGTTGAGTTCCCTCCTAGGTGTTCTACTATAGGATGTAAGTGGATCTTTAAGAGGAAGCTAAACCCTGATAGCTTAACAGATAAGTACTAGGCTAGGCTAGTTGCTAAGGGCTCTAGGCAAAGGGAAGGCATTGACTATTTTGATACATACTCTCATGTTACCCGAATGACAACAATCAGAATGCTTGTTGCATTGGCTTCCATACATGGTCTTATCATTCATCAAATGGATGTAAAGACAACATTTCTTCATAGTAACCTTGAAGAAGAGATTTATATGGATCAGCCTGAGGGATTTGTTGTTTATGGTAATGAAAGGAAAGTATGTAGGCTAGTCAAGTCTATTTATGGCCTTAATATAAAATGTCATAAAAATTTTGATGAAACTGTTTTAGACTTCAAGTTTTTAGTTAATAAAAGTGACAAGTGTGTCTACTATAAGGTTAGAGGTAATGAATATGTGATTTTGCGCCTGTATGTAGATGATATTTTGTTCTTTGGAACCAATATTGAGATTATTAACGAGACAAAGAGTCTCTTGAAGAGGCACTTTGAAATGAAGGATATGGGTGAGGCTAGTGTGGTTCTTGGGATCAAGCTGACTCAGTCAACTGATGGAATAATATTGTCACAGTCTCATTATATAGAGAAATCTATACTTGAGAAGTACGGTAATTAAAATTGTAAAATCTCTAGTATACCATATAATTCAGAAGTTGCTCTTGTCAAGAATAGTTCAGGAGTTCCCCGTGTCTCAGTTAAGGTATTCTCAAATTATTGAGAGTTTGCAATATCTTGCTAATATGACTAGACCAGATATTTCTTATTCTGTATCTAAGTTAACTAGATATACAAGATGTCCAAATAAGACTCATTTGGAGGCACTGGATAGAGTTATTAGATATCTTAAGGGAACTATTTTCGTTGGTATGCATTAGCGGAGATTTCTGGGGTACAGTGATGCAGGTTGGATAACTAAAAAATCCGGTTCCAATGGAGTGACTGGATATGTGTTTACCTTTACAGGTGGAGTAGTGTCCTCGAAGTTTTCTAGACAAATTTTGATTAATCGGTCTAATTTTGAGGCTGACTTGTATGCACTAGATGCCATGGGGATGGAGGTTGAATGGTTACATGGACTTATGTCAGTGTTACCTATTGTAAGCAGACCGCTTCCTGCCATTTCTGTTCATTGTGATAGTTGTACAACTATCGACAAGATCAGAAGTGTAAAGTAAAATTCTAAGATAAAGAGACACATCCAGGTTAGACCGAAGTCTATAATGGGTCTCGTGTCTGATAAGATTATTGATATAGAGTTCGTAGGAACTCAGGATAATATAGCCGATCCTTTGACTAAGGGGCTTAAGTATGTTGTAGTCCTCAAGTCTAGGTTGGGTATGGGACTGGAAACCCATAATGATTCATCAATAGTGGGAACCCAATACACCTGAGAGGAGATCCCTCAAAGTGTATTCAATATGGTAATAACAAGTTGTAAAGATGAATTGTTAGTACCTCTACCATATACTTTTAGATACTCGCGTATCTGAGTCTATCCTATGTAAACCTTAAAGACGTACTGGAACGGCAAGTTATCAAGAGTTGAATAAACTTTGTCGAGAATTGGTTAAGTCGAGAATCAGGATTTGTCTAAAAATCAGGATATGATCAACTGTTGTGATATGATTATCCATCGAAAGCTTTCTTATCATTCGTTGACAATATTTAGTCATCCGTTGATATATACAAATGATTATCCGTTGAAGCTACAACTTATATACGTTAAGAATGACTTGGATGATGAGTCAGGACTGCGAGATAAATCAGAAGGTGCTAATTTATAAAATTGTAGTTGATTTAGATATGTAAAATGTTAGAATTATATTATAACATATATTTTAATTGATAGAGGACTGATTGTAGCTATGTAGTATATAAATACAGAATAGGGTATCACAATGTGTGAGCAAAACTCGAGTATTTGCAAAACCTAGAAGATCTTAAGAATATTGTTCTTGAGAGAGTTTTGTAACAGTTTATTAAAGATCAATATAAACTATTATTTGATTCATATGTTCTTACTTTACATTCATAATACATCGACTTGTTTAGTAATTATATCTAACCATTTAAACAATTACTTACTGGGAAGCAAGTGGTATCGGAGCGGGAAAATTAACTGTGAATTTTTCAAAGGTCAAGATGTTGATTTTCCTTGAAGCTATTGATGATTCATATGTTGATATTATCAAAACAAGACCTTCATACCCTATGAAAACTGTGGCTATGACTGCAGATGTTCCTGAACACTATGTCGTAAAGGAAAGATCAAAGTGGTCAGATCCTGAAAAAGCTGCAATGCTTAAGGATGTTAAAGTCAGGAATATTCTGAACAACAGTTAGGACAATATGATGTCAAACAGAGTTATTGCCTGCAAGACTGCAAAGGAGATATGGGATGCCTTGGAGATATAGTGCCAAGGTACTATGGCAATAAAGAAGAATAGAAAAGTTGTTCTTGTGCAAGAATATGAACAATTTGATGCTAAGGCTGATGAGTCAATTACTGACATATATGATAGATTTCCGACACTATTGAATGATCTATCATTGGTTGGAAAATAATATGAAAGAGAAGACTCAAACACCGAATTTCTGAGAGCTCTTCCAGAAGATTAGGATACTCAGGTCTCAATAATCATGCATCAATATGATGTTGATTCTCTGACTCTGGATGAAGTGTATGTGATGCTGAAAACTCATGACTTGGAGATCCAGAAAAGGAAGAATAGAAGGGTCAGAAGATCAAGGCTGTGGCTCTTAATCCTGAGACTCATAAGGGAAAGGAAAATATGAGTTAGAGGTCAAGGAGAAGGAACATTGTGGAAGAGTCAGATACCGATAATGTATCAGATCCTGACACAGATACTGAAGAGGATTCTGAGATTGATATGGATGATCCTCAAGTGGTTGAAATGGTTGCAATGCTTGTGAAAGGCTTCAGAAGGGTGAGGTTTGTAAAACCACATAGAAAAGGTGGTTTCTACAGAAGGTTCTCTGGTGAAGGCAAAGGAAGGTTCCGAAAGAGTGATGGTCGGTACACCAAGGGAAGGAAGTTTGACAAGACCAATGTGATATGTTACAACTGCAATGAAAGGGGACATCTGGCTACTGAGTTCCCCAGGACAAATGGAAAGGCTTTGATCATAACAAACTCCAACAGAGACTAGATGGATTCATTAGGAACTGACAATGATGATGAATGTTATGCACTCATGAAAAATCACGGAGAGGATGCCTCAGGAATTGATAAGGTACCTTCAGTTATATTTCCTGTTGATATTGATAATTTATCTGAACTGAAAACTTTCTTATAGTCTTTGCATGTTACTTGTAAAAGTAAGACTACTGAATGTGATAGTTTGATTGCTGATAATAAGAGGCTTAAAGAAAGAAATGATTTCTTAAAAGCTGAGTTAGTTTGCATGCATGAGAATGAAAAAGCATGTAAGAAGGCAAAATATAATGAAACTTAGATAAACATCAGGTATGCCAGACTAGAAAAAAATCTAGAAAAGGAAAGAGAGGTGTTTAAAACATGGATGACCTTTGGAAAGAAAGTTCATGATTTCATTAGTGATAAAAAATGGAAATAATGTCTAGGTTATAACAAATTTGCTGATAGGAATATCAATAAATCCATCAATAACACAACTCCGGTTAAGTTTGTTGGAACTGATGAAAGAGGAGTTGAGTCTGTCTACGAATTTGGTTCTACTTCTAAGAACAATACTGAAGAGAAAGATGAACATATAGTCCTTGCTAAAAAGAAAGAAGATCATAAAATGCAAGAAAATAAAAGTAAAAATATTGGACTTCTCTCTAAGAGTCAGTTAGACAAAAAGATATGTGAGGTAACTTCTAAGGCTCCCAAACCTAGGTCTAAGAGAGGTATAAATGGAAAACAAGGAAGAAAAGGCAAACAACTATAAGTACATTCATAATGCTCTTAGGAAAGCTTGTTTTGACTTTGGTAATACTAATCATATTGCTATTGATTGCAGGAAGCGTAAAAAGAAAGTTTCTAAAATTCCTGAGTCTGATATTAGTGGTAGATCAGTACTATACAAACCGCAAAATCCTTGTTCTCACTGTGGTTGCAGTTGTCATTCTATTTATACTTGTAAATATTATCATAGTTTGTATCACAACAATTATGATCCTTTACCAAAATTCAATAAAATTGTTGTTTTAAATAGAACTGCTAAACTGAATGTGCATACATCTTATAGAGTCAAAAATATCAAGACAAATCCTAATGGAATAAATCCTGATGGATCAAAACCTGACAAAGAAGTTTTCTAATGCAAAACTACATAAAATTTCAAAAAGGACCCAACAAGTGTGGATTCTTAAAAATTCTGACTGATTTCCCTATTTATGATTACAGGGAAACAAGAAGAATATGCTTGTCTTAGACATTGAATGTTCAACACATATGACTGGAACTAAATCCTTGTTGTCAGAATATGAGGAGAAGGCTGGCCCAATGGTTTCCTATGGAGATGGAAATGTAGGAAAAATAATGGGATATGGCAATATTATCATTAGAAATGTCATCATCTCAAACATAGCTCTAGTAGATGGACTAAAGCACAATTTATTGAGTATTACAAATCACTGGCAGAGGTTTCTAAGTCGTGTTCTATGATACTCACTTTGAAGTAGTTCATAAGATCACAAGGAAAATGGTCTTCAAATCTTATAGACATGGAAACATTTATGAATCCAAACTTTATGCAAATACTGATGGTCTAGCAACTTGTCTCGGAACCAAGGCATCAGTTGATGAAAGTGGGAATTGGCACAAGAAGCTTTCTCATCTCAATTTAAATAATTTCAATGAACTGGTGTAGAAAGATTTAGTAAGAGGTCTGCCTAACATGTACTTCTCCCCTGATGGTTTGTGTGATGCATGTCAACAAGCTAAGTAAAGAAGAACGTTTTTCAAAAGCAAGTCAGAATCATCCATCAAAAAGCCATATTAAATGCTGCATTTAGATCTCTTTGGTCCTGTGAATGTCATGTCAATTAACAAGAAAAGGTATACTCTAGTTGTTGTTGATAATATACTAGATTTACTTGGGTGTTTTTCTTGCAAAGTAAGTATTAAATAGCTGAAATTATCTTGGATCATCTGAGACTGATTGAAAATAGCAAAAAGTACAAAGTGCAAATTCTGAGGAGTGACAATGGGACAGAGTTTAAAAACAGCAAGATGGATGAGATATACAGATACAATGGAATCTCTCAATAATTCTCGGCTCCTGGAACACCTCAACAAAATGGTGTTGTGGAAAGGAAAAACTGGATGCTTATTGAAGCTGGTAGGACTATGCTAGTTGAAGCTAATCTACCAATATAATTTTAGGCTGAAGCTGTCAACACTGCCTATTATATTCAAAATCTTTCTCTGATCAACTGACATGGATTAACTCGTTATCAAATGATCAAGGAAAAGAATAAGTGTTATGTTTTAAGAACACATCCTGAAATGCTTGGAAAATTTGATAGAAAAGCTGATGAAGGAATTTTTGTTGGATATCCTTCATCAAAAGCATATAAAGTTTTCAATCTGAGAATGAGGACAATTGTTAAATCAATTCATGTTTCCTTTGATGACAAGAAGATCATTGGAATCAAAGAAGACTTGCATGAAGAACTTATGTTCGCAAATAAAAGACTCAAGTCATGAGATCTTTTAAATTCTGATGAATTACCCGACTCTAGTAGCAAGTCAAATCCTGAAAATGATCAAATCCTGATGATGATTCTGATCCTGATTTAGTGTTAGTTTATGAAGATTCGCATGTTGAGGGGGAGCAACATCCACAGACAGAAAGTTATGACTCTAGTGATTCAAATTATGATGAAGAAGATGAACCAGAAAATATAGGATCCACTGGAAATTCCTCAAATACAACAGATGATAGCTCATCAGGAGGTAATCATTCAACCAGAAATCAAAATCAGTCTGGTAACCAGTCTTCAAATAGAAGCTCTTCTCAATCAGGAACATACAACGCTGATACATGGGGAGCTTCACATGGATATGATAGCATAAGTGCAGGGGGGGCATCAGGAAATGAGACTGAACTACTAAGTGCTGTAAAATGGACAAAAGATCATACACCTGATCTTATCATAGGAGATCCTAAGGCTGGAGTCCAAACCAGAAGTACAACTGAACATGAATGTCTCTATCACAACTTCCTTTTTAAGGGGGAACCAAAGAAAGTAGAAGACGCACTCAAGAATGCTGATTAGATTCAAGCAACGTAGGAGGAGTTAAATGAGTTTGAAAGGAATGAAGTTTGGAAACTGGTTCCAAGGCCGAAGAACAAATCAGTGGTTGGCACAAAATGGGTTTTTAGGAACAAGACAGATTCAGATGGCATAATAATCAGGGAAAAAGCTAGACTAGTTGCAAAGGGCTATTCGCAACAAGAAGGTATTTATTATGATGAGACATTTGCTCATATGGCAAGACTGAAAGCTATTTGAATTTTCTTAGCATATGCTGCACATAATAAATTCAAGGTCTTTCAGATGGATGTCAAGATTTCTATTGGAAATGGAAAGTTATAAGAAGAAGTATATGTTGAGCAACCACCTCGCTTCATTTATCCAAAATTTCATGATCACGTGTACAGACTTGACAAAGCTTTATTTGGACTCAAACAAGCACCAAGGGACTGGTATGAAACACTTGCTAAATTTATGATTGAAAGTGGTTTCAAAAGAGGTATTATTGACAAAACTTTGTTTTACATAAATAAAGGTAGTGATCTGCTTTTGATGCAAATTTATGTTGATGATATTATTTTTGGGTGTACTAACAACAAGTTGTGCAAGCAATTTTCTGATCTTATGAAGTCGAGGTATAAAATGAGTATGATAGGAAAGTTGACTTACTTTCTTGGACTACAATTTACACAAACTAATGAGGGAATTTTCATTAATCATTCTAAGTATACAAAGAATTTATTAAAATAATTAAATATGCAAGAAAGTTCAACTGCTGCAACTCCAATGGCCACTGCTATGAAGTTAGATCCAGACCAAGGTACACAAACTGATGTTGCTGTCTATAGAGGTATGATTAGTTCATTACTTTATCTAACTTCTAGTAGACCAGAAATTATATATGCAACCTGCTTGTGTGCAACATTTCAGGCCAAGCCCAGAGAATCTCATTTGATTGTTGTAAAGAGAATTTTGAGATACTTAAAGGGGACTCCATCTCTTGGTTTGTGATATACAAGAGAATCAGATTTTAGTCTGGTCGGCTATTTTGATGCAGACTTTGCTGGATGCAAAATTGATAGAAAGAGTACCTCAGGTGGCTGTCAGTATTTGGGTGATAGATTGGTTGCTTGGAAGAGCAAGAAACTGAAATCAATATCTACATATATTGCTGAAGCTAAATATGTTGCTGCTAGCAGTTGCTGTGCTCAGATTCTTTGGATGAGAAATTAACTAATGGACTATGGATTTTCTTATACAAAGATTCTCTGTTCTGTGACAATAAAAGCGTAATTGTAATGACAGGTAATCCAGTACAACACTCACTCACAAAACATATTAGTATTAAATATCATTTTATCAGGGAGCAAGTCAATGAAGGAACAATTGAGCTTCATTTTTTTCCGATTGATCAACAAGTAGCTGATATCTTCACCAAGCCTTTACCAGAAGCAACATTTACAAAATTACTTCATGAGCATGGGATGGTTAGCTATGAAAAGAATTGAGTTATCGGATCCTGACCTTCACATCAGATCTTGATATATTAAATCCTGGTGATGCAATTCTGACATTGGTTGTGAGTATATTATGATTTTGTTCAATTATTTTTCCTAAGTAATACTTAATTTATATTAAGTATATTTGAGAATTATTTTTGTGCATTATTATTGAGTTGTTAGCAGATTGGTTATGTGTAGTAGCATGACTGCTAGTTTTTCGGTGCCGTATCAAATATTCTCCTTGAAAATTATGCATGTTTAACCAGAATTACATATTAATTTTGGTATTCCCCATCATCTTCAATCAGCACATACCTTGTGTATTAGTGTCTTAATGTCTAATACTGATATAAAAACAGAATCATTCTTTTCCAAGACATACACTTTACACGAACTGCTTATTATTGATTCTCACTCTCTCTCTCTCTCTCTCTCTCTCTATCTATCTCTAACTCTCTCTCTCTCTCTCTCTCTGTACAAACTAACTTTTGAATGGCTAACACTGAGTCTTCTTTTTCGCTCTCTGCGATTAAGTATGTGTTTCAACACAAGACTTTTCCGGCTAATATCTTTTAAGCCCCTTTGCACGAAACTGATATTCTTGATGTTTTCAGAGTAATTCAGGATTTTTAGCCCAAAGTGATATTGGGTATGCTCTCACTACTCCTTCTAGACTTTGCTTTAAACAAATTATGCAGATTTGGGAGAATTCGACAGTTGATGCTGAGAAAGGGGTTATTTTATTCACGTACAAAAATCAGGAATATGAGATCAATGCAATTATGCTTGAGGCAGCTTTAAAATTGCCTGCATTGAATGGCATGATTCCAGTTGTGACTCCCACTGCAACCCTCTTTGACTGGGTCAGAGAGATTGGTCATGTTGTGTACTTGATGATCACTTAAACAAAATGTCTAAGTAGATTTTACTTAGTGAAATTATGTAGCACTCGACGGATAAGAGTTTTAGTCCCGACGGATAACTCATTATAGTCCCGACGGATGATTAACTTATTATCCATCGAGTGAGTAGCTTATGTAATAATAAGTTTGTAGCACAGTGATGTATGCACCTTTGTATAGAATCTGTAGTAGCATATAAGTCATGTTGACTTCAACTAGATATGCAGAATAGGTTGATTAACTGTACATAAGCAATGTCTTGTAATTCTGTATAAGTAAAATGAAGTCAAGTACCAAAATAGCTACCGACGGATGATTAACAAAGCTTCGACGGATGATCAAATGACTATCAACGGATGTTTAACATAGCAGTCGACGGATGATCAATTAAGTCATCGACGGATGATCTGAAAGTCGACGGATGATCATATCAAGATTCAAACATCAGTTGAACAGTGAAAGCTGACACACAGTCGTCGAGTTGGATACAAACACATTGTGGAAGCCCATTAACTGGGTAATAGAGGACGAAAAACAGCAAAGATCAAGACTGTTAGATTTTATATTTGTTCAGTTCTTTTGACTTTGTAATCTTGGTAATATATAAACCAAGAGAGTAGCAAATAGGAAAAAAAACTGAGATAGCTGAGAAACATAAAAAACAGAGAAATCTTTGTAAGCACAATCTTTAGCATTTCTTGTATTCTCAGTAGTTCTATTTTGTAAGCAGCTATGAGCATTTCTGCACACAGAGTCCTCTCGATATATTATATATATCTCTGGTGGAATTGTTTAAATCCACCAGAAAGTTTTTAAAGACTCTTGTTTTTAATTACTTATGTTTTGATTCATTCAAGTTTACATTCCGCATTGTGCTAATCAAAACAAATATATCCATAATCGAGTTGAACATTTTTATTTCAAGAAAAAGGTTCAAGAATTCCATTTAACCCCCCTTATGTAATTCTTGCTATATTGTTAAGGGACTAACAATTGGTATCAGAGGAAGCTCTTAGTCTACAAAGAGTTTAAAGATCAAAACAATTCAGCAAGATGAACAAGAAAGATGTTGGAGTCAAGATTCCTTTTCTTGATAAAGATAATTACCATCATTGTAAGGTAAAGATGCATCTTCATATGCTTTCTCAAGATGAGGCCTATGTAGACTACATAGAAAGAGGCCCTCATGTTCCAATGAGAGCTGCAACAGGAAATGAACCATCTCTTCCAAAGCCAAGGCATAAATGGTCTGATCCTGATATTGAACAAGTCAAGAAAGATAAAAAGGCCATGAACATTTTGTTCAATGGTGTTGATGTAGACATGTTTGATAACATTATCAACTGCAAGACTGCCAAGGAAGTTTGGGACACAATACAGATAATCTGTGATGGTACTGAGCAAGTAAGAGAAAATAAAATGCAGCTCCTGATTCAGCAATATGAGCATTTTCACAATGAAGAAAGTGAGTCACTCACTGATATTTTTAGTAGATTCCAAAAGCTACTAAATGCTCTTAAATTGCATGGAAGAGTCTATCAGACTAAAGACTCCAATCTGAAATTTCTCAGATCTCTTCCAAAGGAATGGAAACCAATGACAGTCTCATTGAGAAACTCACAAGATTATAAGGAGTTTACTTTGGAGAGACTGTATGGCATTTTAAAGACCTATGAGCTTGAAATAGAGCAGGATGAAAAATGGAGAGAGGAAAGAAGAAAGGAGGATCCATTACACTAGTTGCTGATCTGGTAAAGGAGAAGGAAGTGAAGATGGAAGCTGTGGAATCAACTTCAAAGGCCTGTGAAAGCAAGGGTAAAGGGCTAGCTGCAGAAAATGAAGATTCATTGAGCCAAGATGACATGGAGGACATTGATGAGCACCTAGCATTCCTTTCAAGAAGATTTGCCAAGTTCAAGTTTAAGAAGAACTTTGGAGCTGCCAAGCCAAATAGAAACATGGTGGATAAATCAAAATTCAAGTGTTTCAAATGTGGCTTGGCAGGGCATTTACAAATGAGTGTAAAAAGTCAGATTCCATTAAGAAAAGATTTGAGTCTGTAGATTACAAGCAAAAATACTTTGATCTACTCAAACAAAAGGAAATGGCTTTTATTACACAAGAGAATGACTGGGCAGCTGATGGCTTGGATGAAGATGAAGATGTCAGCTATGTCAATCTAGCCCTTATGGCCAAGTCTGATGAAACAGAGACAAGTTCCTCAAGCAATCAGGTAATCACTACAAACCTTGCATATTTATCTAAAGCTGAGTGTAATGATGCAATAAATGACATGTCTACAGAATTGTATCATTTGCGTGTTAGACTTAAGTCCCTCACTAAAGAAAATGCTAAAATCAAAGAAAACAACTTGTTTTTGAGTGAGAGGAATAATGTGCTTGAGTCTCAGTTTTTTGAGTTTGAGAAACTAAAAATTGAGTGTAGAATTGCCAAAGAGAAATTAACTGAGTCCTTGACAAAGGAAGAAATTTTAAAAAAGCAGCTCGATCGTGAACAAGAGGTGATTAAAGCATGGAAAACATCCAGAGATGTTCATGCTCAAATCACCAAGGTTCAAGGAATTGAGTCTTTTGTGATGAAGCCTGGAAAAAGAATAAGGAGAAACTAGAACCTATTTTGGTAGATGGGTTGCTGACAGATGTAGACTCGACGGATTGTGGCGCCCTCCAAACCCGGGTCAGAAGTTTGGGGTCCACACACACACCTTATTTATAACCTGCTTATAACAATAATAAAGATAATAATAATAATATATGCAGTGACCCTACTTACCAACCACCACGGACCGCAACAGGTTAAAGTATGCACACAAGCCAAACACACTAATATATTACAAACCGTTCAAATCCCAATCATTCGAACTCAAACTGAGTATTAAACTTTATTACAACTTTTACAAACTTAAATTATCCCAAAAGAAGCCTACTAGCTCAGCTTTCTCAACCTGAACCCCTAGCTCTCGCGCTAGACTGGGGATCCTCTTTACCAACTGGTTCCTTTTTAACTGGAAAGAATATAAACAACATTGCACAAATGAGCTAACTAGCTCAGGAAGTCACAATGATAAAACTGAGAATAATGATCATCAAGTGAACATGATTATGATATCAAGTGAACAATGGATTATGATTTAGAATTGGATATTATACTTTTAATTTAAAAACCAAGGTTAGGCTGCTGATCAGTCATGCACTAACCCCGAGCAAGGCACACAACATTGCTCTAACTACTGGATCCAAGGCACACATTGGCCTAACTTGACCATTATATGGTCTGACCATGAATCTGGTCAACAATTTTATAAAAATAGTCCAATTCTAACATAATAACAGAATATACAATAATAAATAATAACCAGAATCAATAACAACAATAAGTGTTTAACAATGAAAGGGTTTTAATCCTTGTAAGGGTCAATAAGTCAATTTAAAAGCTTGGATGCTGGGTAATGAAGAACTGGATAACAGAGGAATCAACATTTCAGGGTTTCAAAGATTTGGGCTTTTAAAGCATAGGATGCAATGATTGAGTATACAAGTAATTCAGTTTAGTATTTGGGATTTTGTTTGCATGTATTTGTAAAGTAGTATCGTATGCTTGAGATTCGTGTTTGGGTACAGTATAATCAATGGTCTAGAAAGAATAAGGTTCATGGCTCAAGAACAATAACTGGAATCAGGGTTTGGGTTTCAGTGCTTCAAAGCACTTGCAATATCAACAAGACTATCAAGTACTACAATATCTCGAGAAAGTTCAGAACACTTGCCTGGTATTAGCTTACTACACTGCACTCGCTTCCAATTACAACCGTCTTACTCCTTAACTATTTGTTTCCCTTTTCTACGCCTTGCCTCTTCTGCTCACATATCATAAGCATCTATCAATAATCGACTCATAGAATTCAATTCAACACATACTTCTATCTACCCTTCGCTTTACCCAAATCCGATTAACGGATTAAAAGTTACGCAATAATCAGTAAACATCGAATATATAAACCGACAGTCAACCAACATATCACATATAACACATAATACGTCACATAATCAATGACATATCATTTATAAAGACATTTCGGGTCATAAATAGGCTTTCTGGTATTTAATATGATTTTTAAAACATTTTTCGGAATTAAAACGGGTCGTTGGATCAATTTCGGATTAATAAACAGGGTTCGGTTGGCCAATTCTGGTTCCGAAATAATTTTAGAATAATTATCGAGCCTTGGAAATAATTTAAAATAATATTTTACAACTCGAAACTATTTTTCGGAATTTTTAAATCATTTTTAAATAATTAAATCTAATTAAATAATTAATTAAAATCAATTAATAATTAATTAAATCAATTAATCAATTAATTTTTGAATTAATTGACCAATTAATCAATTAAAAATTAACTAAAATTAATTAACTAATTAATTCAGATTTATTTGTGAATTAAAAATAATTTTTGGAATTAAAATAATAATTTTTAGAATTTTCAGAAATTAAAAATGAATTTTTATAATAAAAATAAATAGGAAATAAGATTTTTAAACATTTTATAAACAGGAATCCTAAATTTGCAAAGTCTGGAAACTTCAGGGACCTAACTGTATCGTCCCCAAAAGTTCAGGGACCAAACTGCAAATATTACAGTCCAGTCGCCGGAAAACGTCGGGGGTGGCCGGAAAACACGTTCTCGGCGTCCTCACCCCACCAACACCTCCAGATCATATCTATACTTTACCAGGAACACAACCAAGCCAACAAATCGTTCTAATCATCTCTGAGTTGGCCGAAATTTGGCCGTAAAGTTTGCCAGTTTCCGGCGAACTTCGGAAATATTCAAAATACAACTCCCTTCTCTACAGAACTCGGTGATTCATGAAATTTATACGAATGGATTGCAAATTTCACAGAGAACACAACCCACTATATCACAACGTCAATCTATTACAGAATAAGAAACCCCCAAATTTCAATTAAGAACATTCATACGGGTTATAAACCCTAATTTTGAAATTCGAAAATCAAACTCAAATTTGAACATGTTATTGAACTCCAAATCAGACGTATAATATACCAAAATCATCAGGAAAACAAGCTCTACAACATACAATCATCAAATCATACAAACAATCATCCGAACAAAAATTCATATTTTTAATAAAATAAATTCGAAAATAATTAAATTTTTAGAAATTAAACCTTTGATTCTGCAGGTGTATGGATTACAGATTCTGATAGAGCTTCTCAAGACCTTCAAATCCAGTACTCGAGCTTTTCAAAAAAAGATCAATAACACCTTCAAAAGTTGGTTTGATTCTTGAAACAGTTTATGAATATAGGATTTTTCTCTGTAAAATTATATATTTATCTGTCTGCAAATGATTTTGATACGAAATAAAATACGGAAAAAGGCTATTTATATTTACGGAAAATTAGTATCTCGTTGGATCATTTCGGATATAAAACGGTACGTTTATTTGTAAAAACTGATCCAAACGGTATCAGTTTTCGGGATAATTATCCAAATCAGTACAATTTGTACTGCGGTCTTGGTCTCAGCGCCTAGTTACACATACTACGAAGTGATAATTGGGATAGTTTAATAAAAAGCTCCCGTTTATCGAAAATACGGGTTTTATTGATTTACCTAAACGAATATTGTATCGAAAATGTTGCGCCGGGACCCGCGTTGGACAAACCGTACACCGGATCGAAAAAGTCGAAACATGGAATATGTTCGGAATATTATAATTAGGTTAGGAAGGAGTTCTCGGAAGAGTTTCGGGTTCCAAAAACGTAACAACGGGTGACGTCGGTTGGTTCCCGTTTTTATAAAATAGATTTTAATTACCCGGAAAAAGATTTTATAAATTTCATATGATTCTTATAAATCCATAAATCTACATAAAAATAATTAAGAAGATATGACAATTATTTATATTTTATTTTGGACATATAAAAATTAAAATACTCAATTAATATTATTTTTGAATATCCAAGTACAGATAACACTTAACAATTAACTCACAGAATAGATACTGAACACACATAATAATTATTTAATAGCAAAAATAATTACACGATATATCCCAGATATTACACGGATGATGAGGACTATCCGTCGGATAACAAAAAGTGTTATCCGTCGAATGATAAAAATCCTCATCCGTCGGCTGTAAGCAAACCCATTAGCAAAGCCAAATTAATCAAGCTAAATGATAAGTATTGTTCTGTTTCCAAGAACTTTGTTTCAGGAGAGTCAAGTCAAGCCAAGAAAGGGAAGAAGGCTAATGTTGGTCACATGACTGTCAAACAGTTAAGTGACAGACTTGAGAAGATAGAGGTAAAAACAGAGACTAAAAGGAAAAACAATAGGAATGGTAAAGTAGGGATTAACAAACATAATAACTACACACCTGACAAATATGCTCCTAGAAAAATCTGTGTCAAGTGTGGTAGTGTAAATCATTTGTCTGTTAATTGCAAATCTGCCATGCCTACTCCCATGTCTGTTCAGCCTCAATTCTCTAACATGAATGCCATGCCTCCCATGCCTGTTAATGTTATGCCTAAACAGAACATGAATGCACAGTTTGCTAATATGCCATTTGCACCTAATCCATATTATGCTGCATACAATATGCCTCAAATGCCATTTAGCATGCCTTACTGGAATAACATGTTTGCACCAAGCATGCCATTTCCTGTTAGCCATAACATGCATGATAATTCTGTTGCATCTAGTGGTTTCAAAGGCCCAACCCAAATGACTAAGGAAGAATCTGAAATTCCTAAGTCAAATGAGTTAAGACCTAAGAAACAGAAGAAGAAAGCTAACAAGGCAGGACCCAAGGAAACTTGGGTACCAAAATCAACTTGATTTGATTTTGATGTGTGCAGGGAAACAGAAGGAATCTTTGGTACTTGGATAGTGGTTGTTCAAGACACATGACTGGTGATTCTACCCTGCTCACAGAGTTTGAAGAGAGAGCTGGCCCAAGTATCACTTTTGGAGATGACAGCAAAGGTTATACTGTGGGATATGGCTTGATTTCAAAGGACAATGTCATTATTGAAGAGGTTGCCTTAGTGGATGGTCTCAAACACAATCTGTTGAGTATCAGCCAGCTTTGTGACAAAGGCAACTCAGTAACCTTCAACAAAGAAACCTGTGTTGTGATTAATAATCAAAACAACAAAGTGGTTCTCACTGGTGTGAGAAGAGGAAATGTGTACCTAGCTGACTTCAACTCAACTAAAGCAGAATCTGTAACTTGTCTTCTTAGTAAAGCAAGTCAAGATGAAAGTTGGCTATGGCACAAGAAGCTATCCCATTTGAACTTCAAGACCATGAATGAGCTGGTAAAGAAAGAGCTAGTTAGAGGCATTCCTCTGGTGGAGTTTACAAAGGATGGACTGTGTGATGCCTGCCAAAAAGGGAAGCAGATTAAAGCATCATTCAGGAAGAAACTTGATTCAGCAATTGAAGAGCCTCTGCAACTGCTTCACATGGATTTGTTTGGACCAGTCAATGTATTGTCAATTTCAAAGAAAAGATTTTGCCTAGTAATTGTAGATGATTTCTCAAAGTTCTCTTGGACCTATTTCCTAAAGTCCAAAGATGAGGCTAGTGAAATCATCATCAATCACATAAGGCAAGTTAACAATCATCCTGATTTCAAAGTTAGAAGAATCAGGAGTGACAATGGAACTGAGTTCAAGAACTATGTCATGAGAGTATTTTGTGAGGAAAATGGGATCTTGCATGAGTTTTCAGCAGCAAGGACTCCACAACAGAATGGAGTAGTGAAAAGAAAGAATAGATCTCTTATTGAAGCTACAAGGACAATGCTTGAAGAATTAAAATTACCAACTTATTTCTGGGCTGAAGCTGTAAACACTGTATGCTACACTCAGAACATCTCTCTGATTAATCAAGCAAGATGCATGACACCTTATCAATTGTTCAAGAACAAGAAGCCAACTCTAAACTTTCTTCATGTCTTTGGCTGTAAATGCTATATTCTGAGAAATAAAACTGATCAAAATGGGAAGTTTGATGCTAAAGCAGATGAAGGAATTTTTGTTGGATATGCTGTTGGTAAAGCATACAGAGTCTACAATCTAAGAACCAACATTGTTGTTGAATCTATACATGTTGTGTTTGATGATAAAAAGATTGAAGGACTAAAAGATGGAGATTACCATGAAAGCCTCAAATTCGACAATGTTGAGATGGTCAGTGATGAAAGTGATGATGAGAGTGATTAAGAAACAGTGTCTAAGGATAATGCAGACAAATCTACCACAAATGAAGCACAAAACTCAACATTCGTCGAGTTACATAATGCTTCATCCGTCGGAAGGCAATCTGTATTATCTGTCGGAAGATAACCTGCCTCATCCGTCGATGCTCAAAATTCACCATCCGTCGGGTTATTAAAAGGAGCAGGAAGTTAAGGCAGATCACCCATAGAAAGTACCCCTATCTCAAATCAAAGATCCACAAACTCAAGGGGAGTTTCTAGCAATCAAAACTCAATCACACATCAAGACAACTTTGAGGTCTCTTCATCTAGGGCTAATCTACCTCAACCAAGAAAATGGACAAAAGATCACCCCTTTGAACTGATTATTGGTGATGTTTCTTCCAGAGTTCAAACCAGGAGAGCAACTCAAGAAGAATGTCTATACAGCAGCTTCCTGTCTAAGGAAGAACCAAAGAAGGTAGAAGAAGCCTTGTTAGATCCTGATTGGATTTTAGCTATGCAGGAGGAGCTAAACCAATTTGAAAGGAATAAAGTATGGAAGCTGGTACCCAAGCCTACAGGAAAGAATCCAATAGACACCAAATGGGTATTCAGAAACAAGATGGATGAAAATGGAATAGTAGTAAGGAACAAAGCAAGATTGGTTGCTAAAGGCTATTGTCAGCAAGAACGGATAGATTTTGATGAAACATTTGCTCCTGTTGCAAGACTTGAAGCCATCAGAATCTTCTTAGCCTATGCAGCCCATGCCAATTTCAAGGTCTATCAAATGGATGTCAAAAGTGCCTTTCTGAATGGAGATTTGGAGGAAGAAGTGTATATAAGTCAACCTCCTGGCTTTGAAGATCCAAATTTCCCAGAGTATGTCTATTATCTACTGAAAGCACTTTATGGACTGAAGCAAGTACCTAGAGCCTGGTATGACACTTTATCAAAGTTCCTTTTGAAAAATCACTTCACAAGAGGTATTGTAGATAAAACTTTATTTTTCAGAAATGTTAATGGCTCTAGCATACTTGTTCAAATTTATGTAGATGATATTATTTTTGGCTCTACAGATGAGAAACTTTGTAAAAAGTTTGCCAAACTGATGCAAAGCAAGTATGAAATGAGTATGATGGGAGAACTAACTTACTTTCTTGGTTTACAAGTTAAGCAAGTTAGTGATGGAATATTCATTAGTCAAACTAAATATATTTTTGATCTTTTAAAGAAGTTTGATCTAATGGATTGCACATCTGCAAAAACTCCCATGGCCACTACAACTAAGCTTGAACTAAACACTACTGAAAAGTCTGTGGATATTTCAAGTTATAAATGCATGGTTGGCTCACTTCTGTACTTAACAGCTAGTAGGCCAGATATAATGTTTGCTACATATTTGTGTGCTAGATTTCAGGCTGATCCTAGAGAGTCTCACTTGATAGCTATTAAGAGAATTTTGAGATATCTCAAAGGAACACCAAAACTTGGCATTTGGTATCCTAGAGATTCTGGTTTTGATCTAACTGGTTATTTAGATGCAGATTATGCAGGTTGCAGAATTGATAGAAAAAGCACAACAGGAACCTGTCAATTTTTAGGAGACAAGCTTGTGCTCTGGTTCAGTAAAAAGCAAAATTCAGTTCTACTTCTACAGCTGAAGCTGAATATATTGCTGCTGGCAGTTGATGTGCACAGATTTTATGGATGAAAAATTAATTGCTAGACTATGGTTTGTAAGTTGAAAGGATTCCTATTTTCTGTGACAACACAAGTGCAATTGCCATCACTGAAAATCCAGTGCAACATTCAAGGACAAAGCATATAGACATCAAGTACCATTTCATAAGGGAACATGTAATGAACGGTACTGTAGAGTTACATTTTGTTCCAAGTGAGAAGAAACTTGCAGATATTTTTACCAAGTCACTGGATGAATCCACCTTTTCTAGGTTGGTAAGTGAGTTAGGTATGCTTAATTACTCTTAAATTTATCTGAACTATTTTGCAAGTTGAAAAGTAACCAGAAATTTAACTGATTTTTACTCTTGGATGAAATTTTGGCTAAGTCAAAATTTGCATCTCGACGGATGACCATTATCCATCGAGTTGAGTCATCCGTCGATATACAAATTGTAAATAAAAATCAATTATTTTTTCTGGAATCTTTTCAAATTCGACGAATAACAGTTTACCCTCATCCGTCGAAGTGTCTAAATCTTAACCGTTAATTCACTGAACATTATCCATCGAGTATACTTACAGTTTGTAAGCATTACACGACGGATAATGAGTGGAATTTTTACAGTTTATTTCTAAAATGGCTATTTTAGGCAATTTCTATTGGGTGATTTACTTCTCTTTATTACTTTATCCGTTGATTTTGAGTAAAGTATAAAAGATTATTTCATTCTAATCATTTTCTTTTATCATTCTCAAATTCAACTGTGTTATTTCATTCTCTCTCAAGCAAAAATCCTCTTTCTCTTCAAGCTTTTCTTCTCTAACAATGGCACCCGTAGTAAAGATCATGTCACAGACTGGGTTCATATATGAGAAGAACAACTTCACTGCTTTGGTCAATAAGGGTATTCAGCAATCAGAAGACTATCATAAGATGATGGACTTCGTGAAGAACTGCAAGTTAAGTTTTGCCATGCTGGAATCACCCATAATTTATTATGAAGTTGTTGAAGAGATGTGGACAACAGCAATCTACAACTCTACTGACAAAACCATCACTCTGACCATCAAAGGTAATGAATTCTGTATCAATAGTGATGTAATAAAAGCATGTTTCAAGATTCCTGATGATAATGTAACTGCACCACACACTGACACTGATATTGTCAATATGCTCAATTCCATTCATTATGCACTTCCTACTACAAAACTAAGTGACATTAGGAGACTAGGTCTTAGGAAGGAATGGAGTTACATGTGTGATGTTATAACTAAAGTCTTTTCTGGAAAAATCAGTAATTTTGATTCTGTGAACATTTCCATGCTTAACATGCTATACATGCTAGTTATAGACAAATTTTACAATTTCAGTGACCTTATTGTGTATGAGTTAGGTTTTAAATTAGGTGACTTAGCCAAAAGAGGAAAGAATGTTTACTATGCTAGATTTTTTATGCTTTTGACTAACCATCTTTGTCAAGAGATTGTGCTTGAGAACCCAAACAACAAATTAGCTTGTTGGGTTCAAGAGAGAAGAATCATTGCAGACTTGAACAGAGCCAACCATCACAGGGATGTGCCAATGTCCTATTTTCCTGTAATGCTAACACCTAAGGTAAGTGAGGTAAGTTCATCCATACCCTCAACTATTCCAATCTCTTCTATTTCTTTGACTTCAGGCATAGTTATGGCAACTGTGACAATGACCAAATAGTTGCCTACCAAAGCTGCTAAAACAACTGCAATTTCTAAATCCAAATCAAAGAAAACCCCCTCTGGTATCTCTCAAAAGGTACTAGTTGAAAAATCTACCAAAGCCAAAGAGGGGAGTGTGAAGGAGGGTAAGATAGGTGAGAGAAGGGGTGAACATTAAAGAAACCCCAAGGATAAGGTTGGAGAGTTGAGTAAATCCCAGCCTAGCCACACTGCAGTTTCCCAACAAACTACAGTGCTTAAAAAGGACAAAAGCTCACTTCTAGATGCATCATCCCAAAAGGATGTGGCTATTGAACAAAGCTCTCATCCAAGAGCAAGGCCAAGAGGGTTAGGGACACAAGCTCACCTCAAACTTACACTAGAAAGAAGAAATCCAAAACAACTGGGGATGCACAGGGCACACACTTAGTGCAAAATGGTGCTAAAGACACAGTCCCTGCACCTTCTCAAATTCAGATTGATGTGGCTCCAATAAATGTGGAGTCACAGCAAAAATCTCTCATTATAGAAGCCACTGAAACACAATACTCCCCAACTAACTCACTGGAAGTGGACATGATAAACACTTCATTTCCTGATTCCCCTTCTTTAACTCTGTTGGGGAAGCCAAAATCTAGTGCAAGTGAGCATCATCTTTTAGATGATTTGTTGGCTCACTTGCCAATTCTTTCAGATTCTATTGTGACATCTGTGCCTCAAATAACTTCAATCAACATAGAGTCAACAATAGTTTCTCTTCCCACCTCATTCATTTCTACTCTCTCGATGGATATTGCTCATCCGTCGAGTAGTGATTGTATCCCGACGGATAAGCTTAACAGCAGTTATCCGTCGGATAGCTTTACCACTCACCCGACGGATATCACTTATCCGTCGAGTGTCTCTGCACAACTTCAAACTTCAATAATTTCAAGTGCAGAAGATTTAGTGGTAATACAATCACTCTTAGGACTGAGAAAGGAGAGTGCATTGAGTGAGAGGCTGGGTTGCTCCCAGGCAAAAGGAGAGGAAAAGAGTGAATCTCAGCAATCCATTCATTCAGGATTGGCAAAAGTGAGTGAGAGGAGTCCCACCTTAGTAGGTGAAGGTGAGGGTGTGAGGGTGGGGAGCCAGGGTGACACCCTGATGCAACAAAAGAGAGAATATGAGAGAAAGGCAGGTACTGGAGAAATACGGATGGAACTAGCCATTGCTGGTGAGTCAATGATTGTGGATGATGCTGAAAAGGAAAGACAATTTCAGCAACATTACAAAGCTGTAATTGATAACATTTCCTTGGATGCTGACACTTTTACTCACCCTATTTCAGCCTATCAATTGTTGGCTACTCAGGGCAATGTGGAGGCAGAGTAGAATTTGAATTTAGTGCACACCACAAAATCTCTTCAAAGAGATAAAGCTGTTGTGAACAGAATGCCTTCTCAAGCTGGAGAGCCATCTGAAGAATTTGGAGTAAATTCTGATGATGATGACTCTGGTTCTTTGGATGGAAGCATGAACTTAGAGGGAGCTAAAGGCCCAAGTTCTGCTTTAAGTTTACCTGAATAGGCATGGGCAAAGGAATCTACACCAGGACAATTTGAGGTGTCTTTGGTCAAACAAGTAATAGCTATTCAACAGGCCCTTCAGGAAACTTCAGATGCTGGTACCAAGGCTGTTCTCCAAGCTCACCTGGACTCTCTACATCTAATGAAGATCCAGCACTTAAGACAGAATCTCAGTGTGGATGAATTGAAAAGGGATATAGCTGACTTGAAGACCTATAACTCTGAGAAGCTGGATTCAGTAATGCCATATGGTACCATACAAGATCTATTACTGAGATTAAGGAGAGAATCAGATTCTGACAAGAAGATAGCCAAGCTGGAGAACAGAGTTCAAGTTATTGAGAATTCAGTGGCTCTACTTCTTCAAAATCAACAGACTCAGATAAATCTTCTTATGCAACTGGCTAAAGTACAAGGCCTAACTCCTCCACTTGATGATAACAAAACGGGGGAGAGAGAATCAAGTAAGGGGGAGAAAGGACCAACTGAGGGGGAGAAACTTCTAGTTCAAATCAGCAAAGTAATTGTACCTTCAATTACTATCTCCAAGCCACCAGTTGCAGATGGTATAGATCTTATCAATGCAATAGAAGAAAATTTGAAAGATGCTGATAAAAGAAAGTTGACTTTGATCAACTGGAAAAAGATTGACGAGGACATACAGAAAAAGTTTGAATTAGTCAAGGAACCAGCTCAGTCAGCCATCCATCACTCTCATGTCAAGCCAATCAGTGTGAATGAGATGAGCATGAACTATCTGGAGAAAGGACAATCATCCTGCATCAAGACTATAAAGGCTGAGATAATTCTTAAACCAAGGGCAAACTATCCAAAGTCATCTTTGAAGAACCCTATGGATACTGTGTATGAGACACCCAAGCCTGATGAAAAGAAGCTTCTGTCAAGATCTATTTTCTTCTACAAAGATCCAGCTGATTCAACCTCAAGAAAGAGAATTGCAAAGATATTCATAAATGGGAAGGAAATTTGTGTGGTAGCTGGACATCCACAATTTGCTCATGCAAAGAAAGAAGAAAAAGCCTGATTGAAGCAAGAAAAGAGGCAAGCTGCTCTAGATGCAAAGAAGTCTAAACAAAAGAAAGAACAGTTTGCTATCTTGGCCAAGCTACAGGCTGTGAATTCTTCTCAACAAATTCCCTCTTAATCATCTTAAGCTACTGAATCAAAGAAGAAGATTGAAGAACAGAAGAAATCCCCAAGAAAGAAAGAACTGGCTAAAAGAACAAAAAGGAAATTGGATGTTGTTGACAAGGAATTGGAAGATCAATTTCCTAAGGAATCCACTCAAGCTAAAACTCAATCATCAAAGCCCTCTGTGGTATTTGAAGATATAAGGGTGGTGGACTCCTACAGGAACATACATGGAGAGCCTATTGTGCCAAAGGATGAGCCAATAGAGTGGGACAAATTACCAATTCCTGACTTCAACTTACGAATTCTTACTAAGCCAAGAAGGACAAAGTCAAGGGCAGTCAAGAAAGTGAAGTTGTCACCTCTCAAATCCAAGTCAGTAGTCAAAGCTCAACCCAAGGTCAACAGGGGAGACTACTTGTACTTATGTGACATAAAAGAATTCTCAGATCTAAACCTTTATCTGGAGGACCTGGATGAGGTAAGGGCAATTGATGCATACAGAAACCTACCTGAAAGGTTGGTGTTCAAGTACAAAGGAGGAAGGGAGATTCAGTGGGCTCTTCACAGGATACTTCAAGAAAGCCAAGCTGTGTTGATCAAAGTCTATTCATCCTTCAAGAAAAACTTTGGGTTCAATGTAACTGCAAGAAGATTAGTATTGAAGAAGATTGAAGAGCTAAGGAGTGTTAGAGCCAAAGATGCACTTCCCAAGACTCTTATCATCCCATACACAGGGAGAAGAGTGCATCTAAGGCCCTACTGGTTGATGGAATTCATGGATGACAAGGGTGTGAGAAGATTCTTCAGATTAGAAGACCAATTGAGTATCTCTAGCAATGAGACTCTCTTGGAGATGCAAGAAATGTTAGATCTCTCAGAATCTGATGAATTAGAATTCCACAGGCAGCTCCAGAATCAAATTGAAGAAAACAATAGAAAGCGTGGAAGAAGATCCAGACCTTCAAGAAAATAGAAAAAACTGCTCAGGCTAGAGGAGCATCTTGAACTGACTGTGAGCCAAACCTTGAAAGAAATATGTCCTAAGTCCAATCATGTATTAGGATTTAGGAATAACTTTTATGTAATCTGTTTTGATTTCATTAATATTAATAAAGACTTGTTTTGTTTTTATTACGGGCTTTATCTATTTAAGTGTTTAAATAAGATATACCATAGTTTAGAGTAAAGCTTTTTATGGATTATGATGAGATCATAATAGTGAGACCTAAAAAGATGATAACTCTAAACTTATATAGTTCCTGGTCATAGGATTACTAACTGGTAATTAATAATCCGCAAAGATCGGTACATACTATGCTTGCTTCATTATGAAGGATGTCTGTTCTCATAGACATTTGTGTGGTGACACTATAGCTAGTATGTAGGTGCTTATTATGGAATAAGTTCACTGAACATGACTCGCATAGCTGAACAACTGATGGAGTTCACTCACGTGTCAGCAGTTGTTCACATAGTGATAGTTGTACAAGTATCCTTAGACTTGAGGTCATCATAGTCATCTTGTGTACACTGAACTATGCTTTGGTTTAGTTCTTAGTCTCCAGGGACAATTATTAGGGCTCTTCTGGGTATAGGAATTTGTACACGAAGATAGTGTATGATCAATAAAGGATCTACCCCTTCCAGTGAAGGAAGCGAATGTTCAAGGCTGATCCACTTATGCTAGTTCAGGAATCTCTGGCCAGAGTAAATGAAATTAGAAAGGAGTTTCTAATTTGCATAGAACTACGCATAGTAAATGGTAAGCAAAGTGATTGAATTAGATAGGCTTGACACGAGATCCATGCCTTGTATTTAATCGGGACATTGTAGGGTAGAAGGAGTTTATTGTACGGTAACTATTCACTGAATAGGTTCTTGGTATTCAAAGCAGTGAATTCATATTATCTGGATAGTCGCGATATGCTGAGAAGTATCCCTCACGATGTAGAATAAATGTGATTAATTAATTAATTATATTTAATAAATTAGAGAATTTATATAAATAATGATAAAATAGTTTTATTATTAATTATTTCTACTACCGGCTTAATATTGAACCTACAGGGTCACACCATAAAAAGAGAATGATTTAATGGTGGAGGAATTAATTAATAATGGCTAATAATTATTTATTTATGAAATAAATAATTAATTGGCAAATTTAATAATTGATTAAATGAGATTTAATTGATTATAAATTAATTAAGAAAAGTTCTTAATATTATTAATTAAGGATTTAATTTTTGGAAATTAAATCAAGAGAGAGAATTATTTCTAAAGTGTTTAGAAAAAGGATTAATAATTAAAAGGTGTGTTGGTTTATAATAAAGTCGGTTTGTCGTTCTTGTTTTCAATCCTTAACCTTGAAAAAATCCTGAGTAGTAGTAGTTCGGGTTATTTATTTTATTTATATTATACTTGTTCAGGTTTAATGAGTAGTTAGCATTGAACGATAGCCATATCATTGTTGTATAAGTACATAAATTGAAGTTAACCTAAACAAGTCTCTATGAGAATGAACTAGAATGAATTCTATATTACTTGTGAACGCGTAAACTTGCGTGTAAATTTAGCGCGTATTTTCGTCTTAACAAGTTTTTGGCGCCGCTGCCGGGGACTCGGTGGTAATTATTAGTTTATGTGCTTGACATCAGTGGTCGTTAAAGTTCACTGACTCAGATTATTTTACTTTCACGGTTTACTTTTTTGTGTTTCAGGTACTCATTACAATGGGAGATCCAGCAACACCAAAGAAACCGTTGATAGATTTTTCTCAACCCAAGATCAATGACATTAAATCTAGCATTTTCAGGCCAATGATGCCATCTAATACCTTTGAAATCAAGCCTGGCACGATTCAATGGATACATAATTCAGTCCAGTTTGGGGGTTCACCTATTTGTTAACTTCAATGGATACGCCATCTTAAGGTGATGGTGTTAACCTGTTCGTTAACCTCCCTCTTGCCTGGATTGACTTCTGTATCACTAGAAAGCATTTCTGGTAGTTGATTCAATATGGCGTTAGCAATTTGCCCTATCTGGTTCTCCAGAGTCTTGATAGAAACGACCTGGCTTTGGCATATAAGAGCCTGGGTTTTGCACATAAGCCTCAACTCTTCTAATTCAGATTTTTCTTTTGAAGATTAACCTGCACCATGAGTTTGTTGTTGAAGTTGGAGTTGTTGTCTTGGTGCATATTACGGTCATTGAAAACCAGGAAGGATGAATTGCTTTGATGTATACTGCTAATAAGGTTGTTGCATCACACTCTGATTTTTGCTCCAGCTGAAGTTAGGATGATTCCAATTGTTAGGATGATAAGTGGCTAGAACTAGTTGTTGCGATCTCTGAAAGTTGCTCACAAACTGAGCTGATTCATAAGATATAGCACAATGCTCCGTCGCATGCGCACCTGCACACAGCTCACAAATACTGGTTATCTGATTAACACCATACCTTTGAAATCAAGCCTGGCATGATTCAATGGATACATAATTCAGTCCAGTTTGGGGGTTCACCTATTTGTTAACTTCAATGGATACACCATCTTAAGGTGATGGCGTTAACCTATTCGTTAACTTCCCTCTTGCCTGGATTGACTTCTGTATCACTAGAAAGTATTTCTAGTAGTTGATTCAATATGGCGTTAGCAATTTGCCCTATCTGGTTCTCCAGAGTCTTGATAGAAACAACCTGGCTTTGGCATATAAGAGCCTGGGTTTTGCACATAAGCCTCAACTCTTCTAATTCAGATTTTTCTTTTGAAGATTAACCTGCACCATGAGTTTGTTGTTGAAGTTGGAGTTGTTGTCTTGGTGCATATTGCGGTCATTGAAAACCAGGAAAGTTGAATTGATTTGATGCATACTACTAATAAGGTTGTTGCATCGCACTCTGATTTTTGCTCCAGCTGAAGTTAGGATGATTCCAATTGTTAGGATGATAAGTGGCTAGAACTGGTTGCTGCGATCTCTGAAAGTTGCTCACAAACTGAGCTAATTCATAAGGTATAGCACAATGCTCCGTCGCATGCGCACCTGCACACAGCTCACAAACACTGGTTATCTGATTAACACCATAGTTAGCCAGAAAATCGATCTTCATAGACAACACCTTTAGCTGAGCAGTGATAGCCGTAGCTGTATCCACTTCCAGAACTCCTGTTACCTTTCCCTGTGGCAATCTTTGAGTTGGATACTGATATTCATTAGCAACCATAAGTTCAATTAGATCATAAGCTTCCTCATAGCTCTTTGCCCATAATGCTCCACCTGATGCTGCATCAAGCATGGGTCTAGACTATGCTCCTAAACCATTATAAAAGCAATTGATGATCATCCAATCGGGCATTCCATGATAAGGACACTTCCTAAGCATCTCCTTATACCGCTCCCAAACTTTACATAGAGATTCCCCTGATTGCTGCGCAAAATGAGTAAGAGCATTCCTCATTACAGCTGTTTTTGCTATAGGGAAGAATTTAGTAAGAAATTTCTGAGCAAGATCTTTCCAAGTAGTAATCGAACCAGCTGGTAGAGAGTGTAACCGGCACTTAGCCTTGTCCCTCAAAGAGAATAGGAATAGTCTCAGTTTCACCGCATCCTCAGACACACCATTGAACCTGAAGGTGTCGCAGATCTCTATGAAATCCCTAATATGCATATTTGGAGATTCCGTTGGAGAACCCCCAAACTAGACTGAATTATGTATCCATTGAATCATGCCAGGCTTGATTTCAAAGGTATTAGCTGCGATCGCTGGCCTGATAATGCTAGATTAAATGTCATTGATCTTGGGTTGAGAAAAATCCATCAACGGTTTCGTTGGTGCTGCTGGATCTCCCATTGTAATGAGTACCTGAAACACAAACAAGTAAACCGTGAAAGTAAAAGAATCCGAGTCAGTGAACTTTAACGACTACTGATGTCAAGCACATAAACTAAAAATTAACACCGAGTCCCCGGCAGCGGCGCCAAAAACTTGTTAGGATGAAAACACACGCTAAATTTTCACGCAAGTATACGCATTCGCAAGTAATATAGAATTCTTTCTAGTTGATTCCCACAGAGACTGGTTTAGGTTAACTTCAATCTATGCACTTATGCAACAATGATATGGCTATCATTAAATGCTAAGACAAATAACAAGTTGGGTTTTGATTAAACTAAGAGATTATACTAACTAACATTAACTAAGAAAATTGAGGTTGAATTACTTATATGAGACAAACATGGGGTTCTAACTTCATTACTACTTCATTCAAAGTCATTTTTCTTAACCTTAGCATGTAATGGTGATGACAATTAATCAGATAATACGAAACTAGTAAACACCAACTTTCGTTGTATGAATACCCTACTACCAGACATCCACAAAAGAGATAGAAGATGAATATACACCAGTTATGTTGAGACCCTATATGTCTATAGAATTTGACAACATAAAGGTTTAGTGAATAAGTTATCTATCGTGATTACATAGGGCAAGTAAGATGGTTAAAATTACCGACGAACCATGTATAATAAATACATAAACCTATGCTAGAATGGCTAGTTCTAAACCTCTATATTCACTTTCGCTTCAATAAAGATTAACATGCTATCTTCAATGTTAGCTACGCACATAAGACAAATAAGCACAACCAATACTAGGATATCAATCAATCACCACACACCATGATATTGAACAAATTACCTAAAGAAATCCATAAGTAAATCCGTTAGAATCCCACGATAATGATTAGTTCATAATCGAACTCATCGTCACCATGAGTTCCAATGAAAACATGATAAAAAAATATAAGAGTATTAGGGTTCAAAGACAAATCGAAAACAAGCATCCAAAGTATCAGCTATATTAAAGAATACGAAAGTCTTCTTCTCCGTAGCCGTCTTTTGCTCTCTAGGTCTTCGTATTGCTCTCCCCTCACTCCTCATTTTTAAAAACGTCTTTTTATTGATATATATATAGGGTCTAGGATGACTAGGACTCTCAAAATCTTTAATTTCGACTAAAATCAGGATTCTGGTGTAGAAACAGGGCGCGGGCGCGCTGGTTCTAGCGCGGCCGCGTTGGCCTTCTGAAAATTTTCTGACAATTCTTTTTTGGCTGTCTCTTGAGTTCTTCTCGTCATAATTAGGCGATTCAACTACCCACGCGAAGCTAACGAGATTCTCTACAACTTGAGAATGGCATAGGCTTCCAATTCTGATCATTTTTCAGCATATTCCTTTGAAAAGCTTCTTTCTTCCTCAACTACTACCTGCAATGCAATCACACAAAATACATCAAAAATACCAATAACTTGAGTCCAAAACACCAACTTAAGCCTTTAATAAAGCGTTCCAAGTAGATATAAAATCCACTGATCAGGAGATGATCAGGATGTTGGGAAGATATATACAGAATGCTGAGACCATGTTGCCAACTACTCAATTCAATACAAAAGATGACAAGGATGATGATGAGCAGAAGAATGTTGAGCAAAAACCTTCTGGATCAAATCCAAGTCAATCTTCTAAGGAAACTGGCAATAAGGTAGATGAGAAGAAGAAGGATGAAAGGAAGAGAGGAGATGATAGCAGAAGGAGGAGAACAGGAAAAGAAGAAGGAAACAAGAAATATTTTCAACAAATCCAAATATCACAAACTTAAACCACCAAGCCCAGCCAAACACTATCTCAACCAAACCTACCTCAAAAGTCAAAATACTTGTATAAACAAACTGCAAACACCCTACTCAAGATACCAATCAGATCAAGCTATGTCACACTAAAGAAGATCACAAACCTACCTTCATTTAAGCCTCCAACCATAACTCACTTTAAGACTATTGGAAGAAAACCAAGGAAAATGCAAGCTGGTGATGTGGTCATCTGGGACTGTTTCAATCAAACTGAATTTCTGCCTCTTAACATGTGCATTACAAATGACTTTTTCTAACAACTATCTAAAGAAATTGTCAAAGTTTGTATTGTATTTTTAGCAGAAGTCAGAATCTACTACATGGATGGCTCCTTCATTTTTGTTAGCAGGTAAGTAATGGAACATTTTCAACCACAGTAATTGAAGAGGGTAATCAGGTTAATGAAGGATAAGGACACAAGTACAAGAATGTCAAAGGCTGTGATGTCTGAAAGGTTGAGGGAAATGAATGAAAGACATGCAAGATTGAAGGCAGAGAAAGAGGAAAAGGGATATAAAATATGAAAGGGAGATAAAAATATTTGAGCAGAGATCAAATGAACTTAAGGCAAGGGGGTTGAGTAGAATATCAAAAGATGGACATTTCCTAAACATTCAAGATGGCAGATTCTAATGATTCAGAGTTGGTTACTTAAATGGTTACTCATTGGATGATTGGCTCAAGCTTGTAGAAGCTCTAAGAGGGACTGAAATAATAGAGGGACTCCAAATGCTTGTAAATCTAAAGGACCTCATTATAAAACATCCAGGCTATGAGAAATTCATTTGATTGTTGTAATTATTGAATTTATGTAATCATCTAATGTATAAAAGTTGCATCTGTCAATCTGTCAATTTTTATGTAATTATTTTTAACTTAGGGTTACTCTTGTTATCAGGCATGAATTTGTGATAAATAATCTTCTCACAAATTGGAGGAGATTGTTGTGCAAGACATGCCTGTATAATAACAAGAATAAGTCACATTGACAACCCCGAGATTTAGTTGTATGATAGTCTAAATCTGTATTATGTATTGTATTTTTTGAGTCTGTAAAAAAGTTAGAAGATTAGACTGAAGTATTTTTCTGTAAATACTTTCAAGCCTAAGAAATAAACTCTGAAAGAAGATCAAGTAAAGATCATGCCTCAAAGGAAAGATGTAGAAGCTTGAAGTTAAATAAATCTATTTTATAAAAAATGTTCTAAGTCAAGATATCGACAAGTCACAGATTAAGTTATATCGAGGAGTCATTCGAGAACTCCAAATTGACTCATCGTGAAGTCCAAAATGGCTTATAGAGAAGTCTCAAAGATATCGATAAGTCAAATGAAGATGTGAAGATTGGAGATATCGACAAGTGATTTCTGCATGTAGAGAACTCCAAGATATCGACAAGTCAAATAAAGATGTGAATATTGGAGATATCGACAAGTCAATTTCTTATAGAGACCTCGACAAGTCAAGCACACTTATAGAGAACTCAGAGATCTCGACAAGTCAAATACATTTATAGAGAACTCAAAGATCTCGATAAGTCATTATACTTATCGAGATGTCACTTCTATGTAGAACAAATTGGAGATCTCGACATGAACCTCAAATACAATAATACAGACAAGTTAAAGATTCAGGATTATCAATCAACAAATGATCTAATCACTTAGATTGAAAAGTCTACAAAAGCAGCTCGAAGAGTACAAGATCAAGGGTCAAGATTAACTGACAAAGGATGGTCACAAAACTACAAGATTTGCAAAGATTTATTATGACAAATATAGAAAGAATCAAAGATAGCTTAGAAAAGGGTTTAGTACATCTTATTGTATATTGTGTAAATCCGTGTTTACTAATCTATAAAATAAACACTGGTCTTTTATTTTAGTTGTAACACAACAAATCTAAATTTTCTTGTACTCTCTTAAAAAAGAAGTTGAGTTCTTATATTTTTAAGAACACATATTTTGTAGCAAGACAAACTTAATTTATACAAATTAAGTGAGTTTTGAAATATTGTGTTTGTTGTTCTATTTCAGTTAAACATAATATCTCTGCAAATTATAAACTGTTTTGTTCACAATTATCCAAACAAACTTAAAAAGGCTAAAAAACTAGAAAACACTTTCACCCCCCTCTGTGTTGTACTCAGTAGCTAACAACCTTGGTCCGGATCATATACCTTTTAAGATAAATGTGATTTAGTCTGAATTTCTATAAGTTTAATATTTTTATTAAGTGGTCCGGACCCGACACGTTATGTTAGTTCTCTCATAACCTGCCAATCCGGACTGGCAATGCAAGTCCAACCTGGCCATACATCGCTAGTCCGGACTAGCATTATCCTAAATATGCTATTCCTACTTATGAAAGTGAAAAAGCATAATAATATAAACAATCACCCATACCCGGGTATGCCCTCCAACCCGGGTATAAACAAAAATCATATACATACTTAATAAAAGAAAAAGCAAAGAAACCTGAACAGTCACCCATACCCGGGTATGCCTTCGAACCCGGATAAAAACAGAAATATTGTCCAATAAAAATAATAAACACAATAATAATATACCACAAAAAACTATAGTTTGTAGAGTCCACCCGGGTATGACCCCCCTATCCGGCTATAACCAAAAACCCCAAGCCAATAACCTTTTCTAGAAAGAATCAAAAACCAAAATATACCCTTTTTACACATACTTACACACATTTAAACTATGAACATCAAGAACACCAACCAAGCTCGGAAATTTAAGACCAAAATTAAAGCAAAAACATCCAATCCCTTATAGGTCTAAATAAAGGAACCCAAAACAAAACATAAAAGACAAATATTTACCAAAAAACAACACCCAAAACTTGTACTATACGTCAAATTCGTGAGTAAGAGATTACAAGCATGCAAAATCAAAAAATCAATAAGGAAGAAGAAAGAGAAATTTACAAGTCGAAAGGGAGAGAAAAGAAAGAACCAACGACGGTGAACGGCGGCACAATAGCGGAGAATCAAGAACAACCCTTTGGCTATTCACAAATTTGAAAAAAAGGAAGAAAACCGGGACTGATTGGTTTTTGTTGAAGAACAAAAACATAAAAGAAAAAGGGGCACAACCTTTTATAGAGGGGTTAGGGTAGGGAACCGCCCTGCCCCGTGGCAGACCAGGATTGGTTGCCTCTTCAGTTACGTATATACATACAAATATATGTATATACACCTACAATCAAAGCCCATAATCATTATGGGACATATTTCAAGGAGCAATAACTCCCCAAAATTCAAATTGAAGGGGAAAAAACTAAAAAAACGTTACAACTTCCCCTAGTTTTTTGGAATTCAAAGCCTCCAACCCGGGTCCCGTATCTTATACTTGAATCCAGATTGGTCACTACAACACTAGACCCGGATTGGGGCAAAAAACAGAAAAAAAATTCTAAAGTAACCAATTTCTTCTACTTGAATTCGGATTGGTCTCTAAAACAATTACCAGGATTGGGGGGAAATAAAGCAGCAAAAAAATTTAGGCAACCAATTCCCTCAACTTGAATCCAGATTGGTCTCTACAACACCATACCCGGATTGGGGCGCAATAAAGCAGCAAAAATTCTCTAAGAAGACCAATTCCCTCAACTTGAATCCAGATTGGTCTCCACAACACCATACCCTGATTAGGGGGCAATAAAGCAGCAAAAAATTTCGAAGGCAACCAATTCCATCAACTTCAATTCGGAGTGGTCTCTATAACATCATACCCGGATTGGGGGCATTAAAGCAGCAAAAATTTTCAAAGGCAACAACCATTCTATAATCTTGCTCTACTCCCTCATCAAGAAAATCTACATAAGGGATTGGAGAGCAAATGATATGATATGAGCACCCCGGCTAGCACCCAACCCAGCTTTATGGCGAGGAAGGCTCATTTCGAGAGTCAATACCCCTCTAACCTAGAACAAGCTAATGAAATAAGTCGGGCTCACATTGATAGTCGGGCCCTGGCCCAAGCCCAACCTAGGAGCAGGATCATCTCTCAGTTAGATCCAGCCCTGCCATCAGGGGAGCTGTGCTAGAGGAGGGTCTGGGCCTAACCCAGCTCAGACGCAAGCATACCCCACGGCCCACCAGGGAGGGGCACTTGGGCACTTGACAATGACAACTATCAACAACCAACAACTAAGACAAACATGACACATGTCAGCACACCTTTTGTGCATCCTAAAGGTGGTCCTTACCTGGACACGTGTATGGAACCCATCCGAACCACGCAACCTCTGCCTCCAAATAACGAACAACCCTGAATTAAAGGTATCAACCCCTAAACCCTACCTTTGGGCTATATATACCCCAAGAGAAAGAGATTTAGGCGTTATGCTCTTTTACACACTCATTTGCACACACATCCACCTTGCATTCCTATCTATCTTCATCTTCCCCGAGCAATTTCTTATATTTACACCGGAGGCGCCGTAGGGCTCAAATGCCCTTACAGTGGTGTTTTGTAGACAACCCTCAACAGCTATACCACAGCCGTCAGAAGGGTACAGGCGCGGCGTTAGAAGAAGAAGCCCCACACAACGGAGTTATAAATATGAACCTTTATTGCATAAATATAAGTCAGGTAAATTAAATTAGGCCAGGACCCCTCTTACATAAATATAAGTCATGTAAATTAAATGAGGCCACATATGTGTAATTTTGAATCAGTTTTTGGAAATATTTTTGGGTATACGGCGCTTCAAATAAATATATCTAATTCATAGTTGTTATTGTTTTCTAAATATTAATTCAAGTTGTACCGGTCTCTGCCACAACCATGAACTTTAATAAGTGCAGTATACGTCTTTCTTAATGATGTGATTAACATTCGATGGATATCTTGCATTTTTGGATATGGCTTCTACTAAAATAGAGAAAACGTGCAGGGAAGCCAAGACATAACACATTGGTTCGTCAAGTTCTTACTTCAAATATTGCTTCTCTCTTTGGTAGAATAGCAGTTAGGTACTCTTATTGCATTGTTTTACCAAAAGTTTCATGCATCCTTTTTTCAGTATTTGACCGTACCAGTTTATACTTCAACTATTTTATAAATAGACTTCAATGCAGCCACAATCAAACTCACACGGGGTTATCTGTGCACTCAAAATATATGGATTATTTTCCTACAATTGTTCAAGTCATTTTAGTGCTTTTAACCTTAGTCATTTTTTCAAAAATCTTCAGCTCTTTTCGTAATAAAAAGCTGCCACCAGGTCCAAAACCATGGCCAATCATAGGTAATCTAAACCTTATTGGTCCTCTTCCGCACCAATCTTATGAAACATTATCGCAGAAATATGGTCACCTGATGCAACTCAAATTTGGCTCACGTCTGGTTGTTGTTGTCTCATCGGTTGAAATAGCAAAGTAATTTTTGAAAATGTATGATCACATTTTCGCATAACGACCTACAACAGCAGCTGGCAAGTACACCACCTTCAACAACAATAACATGCTTTGGGCTCCCTATGGAACTCACTTCTAACAAGGCCGCAAAATCTACATGACTCGGATATTAAATTTTTAAGCGTTTAGATGCATTTCAATATATTCGTGTTCAAGAAACAGGAAGCTTGATCTCAAGGTTATATGCATCATTTGGAAAGAAAGTCTTACTTAGACATCAACTATTAAAAACTACTCTTACCATTATAAGTAGAATGGCTCTTGGTAAAAATTTCTTTAATTCTGATGAAGGTTGTTGACGGAGGAATTTGCGAGCAACAAAACTTGAGGTTCGTAGCCGGAAACAAGATCTGTGATGGTGGTTCTTCGTCGAAAACGTGAACAGTAACCGACGGATCCGATGAACAGTATTCGTCGGAAAAGATGAACAGTGTTTGGTGGTGGTGATTATTGGGGGCTGAGATTGCTTAGGGTTAGTGATGGCTCCTTTTTGCTCTCACTTCTGACCCCTTACAATTTGCCTACGTACCCCTATTTATAGGGGATCAAGCCCACGTAATTCTTGGGGAACAAGAAATCTAATGGTCTTAGATTTCTTATCCCGAGGCCCAGTAGGAAACTCACTGGAAACCGTCTTCTACTAGCTTTAGGAATGTCCGCCGATGAAGCCCAACCACAAAGGCCCAAGGCTCGTCTGCGGCTTCGAGACTTCACGGATGAGGAATCTCCCTGGCCAAGGATAACCCTCTGCTACCAGTTGCTTTCCTAGTCCGCGGACGCAGGTATAGCCGTGGTTCACCCCAAATGTTAGACGCATCCTTGTCCCCCGATAAGGAGCCCCTACCAGATTGCAGGACAAGTGATCCCAAACTTTTGGGTGCAAAGTGCAGGATACTCCGAAGTCTCCCAACGAGGACACCCGTTGACTACAGAGACAGAGCTCCCAAACCACACACCAAATTTCACCCCACATCCCAATGAGGACACCCATTGACTACAGGAGGAGGCCTTCAGTCCAGGCATACCCCTGGAGGTCTCTGACCACGGACACCGCCTTTCCTGTAGATGTGCTACAGGACGGAGTTCTTCAATAGAGTACCTGCATCAAATAGGTTAGTAATAATATTCTCCATCTTCCTTCAATCTTCCAGAGAGTTCGTCCAAGTAGCATGTGAAAGTTGCAGTTATATGCCAAGTAGAAGTTAAGGGCGCGTCCAAACATTCTCGTACGTTGGCGCCGCCATGTGTCATCAACCTTTGATCTCTTCTTTTGTCATTCTACATTATAGGACGCGCCCTAAATCTTTCACCGTTAGGACTTGCCCTAACTTTGTCCAAGTAAAGCCAAGGTATGAGCCTGTCAAAGTAATCATGTCCGAGTAATCCATCCAAGAAGTCTTTCTTACTTAGGGTGCGCCCTAAATTTCACCGTAGGACAAAAATCTTCACCCCTTCTTAGTAATTGGGCGCGCTTCCCCACTATGCTTGAGGGCGCGCCTTTAAGGCATGGTAACCACAACTGTCAATATTGACAGCTATTGAGTCAATGGGGCGCGTTCTTAGGGCGCGCCTTCTTTTTTATGGAAAGTCAATCTTATCTTTTCCTAGATTTTAGGCGTTTCTCCTTCGATTTTGCCTATTTTATTAATTTCAATCTGAATATTGTTTATACTAATTTTTGGGTATAACAAAGGTGAGAAAGAAATTGTGACGGTTAAAGAATTTCAAGAAATGCTTGAAGAGTATGACTCTGTCACTGGTGTCATTAATATCGGAGATTGGATACCTTGGATTAACTTCCTTGATCTGCAAGGTTACATTAAGAGAATGAAGGCTTTGAGAAAGAAATTTGATAGGTTTTATGATCACGTTCTTCAAGAGCATAGGGCCAGGAGAGATATAGAAAAATATAATTTTGTGGCAAGGCCTTGTGGACTTTATGTTGCAGTTGGCTCATGATCAGGATTCTGAATTTAAACCTAATCCTGATCAAATCAAGGGTCTTACACATGTATACTTCGTTTTGATACATTTCCCCTTTTCATTTTGTTCATGATTTTTGTTTAGTCTAACTTGTAGTTATGGTACGCAGGACTTGATAACTGGTGGAACAGACACTTCAGCCCTTACAATTGAATGGGCTCTGTCAGAGCTATTACAAAACCCAGAAACCATCAAGAAGGCGGCGGAAGAGATTAATCAAGTAATAGGGACGGACAGATGGGTGGAAGAGAAAGATCTACCGCAACTTTCGTATTTAGAAAGTATCGTAAAGGAGACTATGAGATTACATCCTGTAGCTTCAATTCTTCCACCACATTTTGCACTTGAAACTTGTGAAGTAGCCGGATACAACATCCATAAAGGAACCACGGTCTTTATAAACATATGGAGTATTGGGAGGGACAAAACACTGTGGGATGATGCGGAGAAGTTCTGCCCTGAAAGATTTTTAAGGAACAAGATATGTTAGAATTCAAACCCTCGTATGAATAAAAGCTAGCAGTAGTTATTTACTTACAAAGTGGTAAGAAACGTGTGTAATAAATTGAAAGCTGAAGTTTAGTTTACCTAGGGAGAAAGCAAATACCTAGAGTCATATATTAAGAGTCCCCATGCAGGAATTATAAGCTGGTGCATGTAAAAGGGTGGTAGCAACCATGTAGAATAAATGCAGAAGATAGGAATACTGGATGAATACTAATATGCATAAAGGATTATCATCTGGCAGGTCAAGGTTGTACGACTGATAATGTGAAACAAAGGTGCTGGGCATATAAAACAAAGGTGCATATTCCAGAAGTTGTTCATTGTCAAGAATTCACACCAGACGAATTAAATGGAGTCTAGTTATAGTCTTCTTTGTAGGCTGGAGTCATAAATAAATAGTGATGTAAGTAATGATGTAATTTGGTGTTTTGAAGCCAATAAAAGGCTAGCTCTTGTGTAGGTAATTTGTATCACAACGAAGTGATAAGAAAAGAAACAGAGAGATGATCACACTGAAGTGATCCAGAGCAGAAGCTCACAGAGAAGAAAAACAGAAGTTGTGTGTAAACACTTATATATATATATATATATGTTGCATTTCCATTATTAAGAAAATAAAAGTAGTCTCCTATTATTGTGCTGGTATATTAATATTATAGAAATTTTCGATATAAAGCCCATATACGTTTTCAACAAGATAGACGTGAAAGGGCAACATTTTGAACTATTACCATTCGGCTCAGGAAGGAGGATGTGCCCTGGTTATAATCTTGGCCTAAAAGTTGTTACTTCTATATTGGGAAATTTATTGCATGGGTTCAACTGGAAGTTGCCTGATAATATGAAGAACGAAGATCTAAGTATGGATGAAGTTTATGGACTTGGTACGATTCGGAAGTACCCACTTGTTGCAGTTGTGGAACCTCGACTACTACTTCATCTTTACTAGACACTATTTAGATGTCAATCTGATGATCTTTCTCCTGATGTTTTCTTTTGTCCTTGTTATCTGAAGTTTGAACTATACTACAATATAAGGTAATAAGCCTGGTTGTCGTCACTCTGCCAACCACTATGGCCACATTACCAAAATAGTATTTTTACTTTAACAAGTACTGGTACTAAATATTAGCATATAATATTGATACTTGTTCGCGGTTACTTTTAAGTCTTCAAAAACAAATAAAAAATACTTATTGTTGTCAAAACCAGATGGTTTCTTCACTGTATGCTTTCTAATGCTCAAACAGTTAATTGCACCCTAAAATGTCTGAAAATTTTAATAACTTGTACCCAAAATCAGATGGAGTACAATTTTTGTGTGTAATGTAGAAATGCAATGTGGCGAAACTTGATAGGTAGATGGCTCAAAGTCGGTACCTAAACTAGTACATGCAAGTTTTGGCGAGAAATCATTATAAGTTTGTGTTTGTGATGCTTTTCCGTATCAGAGTATAATGATGTTCAACAAGGTAAAACAGCAGCTAAAAGTTTAGGTGTTATGCTTAATTATGTTCTTGCTCATCCGGAAGAAGATATGTTTAGGTATTAAGTCTCAGGAATACCATACAAATTAACTTGCACTGCTACACATGGTTAATTTACAAATGAGTTTGTTTTGGCCGGTTTATATATATATATAACCATATACTAAAATATATAAGAAGAAAGCCAGAGAAAATTACTACAATAAGTAGATACTTTCTTGCAGTAGTAGTTAGGTACTCATTTAGAGGATATGAGATTACATCCTTTAGACCAACTTCTTGCACCGCACTCTGCACTTGAGATTGTAAATTATCCGGGTATGATATCTTTAAAGGAACTTCAGTCTTTATAAACGTATGGAGTATTGGTAGGGACAGAACACTCTGGGATGTCGCAGATAAGTTTTACCCAGAGAGATTTTTATCATTTTATGGAATAAAATAGATGTGACAGGGCAGCACTTTGAATTGTTGCCCATTTGGCTCAGGAAGGAGGATGTGCCCTGGTTATGTTCTTGGACTAAAATTTGTTACTTCTATAATATAAAATTTATTGCATGGATTTAACTGGAAGTTACCTGATATTATGAATAATGTGGAACTAAGTATGGATGAAGTTTCCTGTGTGTGCATCTTAGACTTGTTGAAGTTTTCTGCGCATCTTTGGTTTTATTTGGTTTTTAGCTGACCTGCAGCTGAACCATACTATAATCTAAAATAAGAAGCATGAACCTTCTATATGGTGGTGGCTTTGCAGTAAAATTGATAAGAAGACTTAACTGTTTGTATATGACAGGTATATACGAAAAATCTATTAATTTTTCATACGTAGATAAAATGGAATAAAATAATATATGCCTCGCAGCAATTCTTACACTTCTCAGTCCATGAACAACATGGGTGATAATTCTATTTACGGTATATAATGGAGTTGGTTTTATCATATTCCATGTCTCAATGGACTACGGAACCCATTATTCAGAGTTTTGTCTAGAGTTCTTTCTTTGTGAATGGTCGGAGATTTTGGTGATCGAGTCCACTGCCTATGTGGCTGATGAAGATGATGATCTTGATGCTTTTGCCTTGGGCTTCTCAGGGGGCTTCTCAGTCCTTTTTGTTCTGCACTTTCCTTGTGTATAGTAATGTCCTTAGGCACAGTATACACAAATGGAACGACATCAAAATTCTGTAGTTTCTCAAGGGTTTCCACCACAGCCCTCATTGTTGGTCTCAACTTTGCCTTATAGCTAAGGCACTGATAGGCTAATGCAGCTGCTTTCTGGGCACCAACCTCAGAGTATTGTCCTTCGAGTTTTGGGTCCATTATCCGACCAAGCCTCCTAGGTTCTTTTAATGAAGATTTTGCCCAATCTACCAAGCTTTGTTCTCTATTAGGCCGGCTTTTGTCCACTGCCCTTCTCCCTGTTAGTAGTTCCAATAGTACCACCCCAAAGCTATAGACATCACTTGCTGCTGTCAGGTGACCTGAAACAACATAAAATTGGATGAAATCGTCACATTAGACTTCCCTACACACTGCTTCAAGTAGAATTGGCTCATGCAAAGTAGATGCTCACCAGTCATGATGTATTCAGGAGCAGCATAACCATGTGTTCCCATAATTCGTGTCGAAACATGGGTTTCATCTCCTTGTGGACCATCCTTTGCTAATCCAAAATCAGAGAGCTTAGCTGTGTAATCCTGAAAATGGATAACAATACATGGAACTCAGGTAAGAACAGAAAAGAAAAACAGAAAAATGGTTATGAGATATAGCTAATTAAGCTTAACTTACCGAGTCTAGCAAAATATTGGAAGCTTTAAAATCGCGGTAAATAACAGGATTTTGGGCTTCATGGAGGAAAGCAAGACCTTTGGCGGCCCCAAGAAGTATCTTCATTCTTGTTGACCACGGAAGTGACACCGCGTATCCTGCACAAATAAAGAATTTTATAAACAAATGGTTCAATCATTTTTGAAATGTCAACTATCTCAATAACGATATCTTGACTTTGTCTTAGTCCCTTCTCTCATCAGAGACGCCATTATCTTGATTCATACACAAAACGTGTTATCAATTAATACATTTCGAATATATGCCTACTGGTAGAGTTGTAGTGCAGTGAGAGGCGGATTTAAAAATTTTCTTCAAAAATTATTTTTATATTTTCAAATTTTGAGGGGCCACTATCATATAATTTCAAAAATTTGAACGGTAAAAAATATAAAATTTGATTTTATGGGAATCACGTGTCCTCCCTATCCCTACTAGATCCTCCCCGAGTGCAGATATACAACCTTCATAGTGAAGGTAAACCTCACCCCAAAAACTGTGATATAAATGTTCTTAATTATCAGGTAATTCGATAAGTTCGCAACGATCCATTTTATTCTACAACTCAGCAGTTAGAATATCATACAAGTTATAAATGAACAATCTTCGATATGTAGAATTTGCAGGCTAAATTGGTTTGCATTGGAAAGAACAAGCACGCATATACCATCGAAAAAAGTAGCTTACTTCTAAAGAGTTGGTTTTCCAAGCTCCCTCTCGGCATATATTCGTATATCAGCACCCTGTGTTCATCTTCACAGCAATACCCGATCAACTTCACTAAATGTGGATGCCTCAGTTGTCCCAGAAATATCACTTCCGTCTACGAAAAATCATCAAATTAACCAACAGATCAGTTTTATTGCATATATCACGGAATATCTACTTATGAATTGACCGAGCTACTTTAACATTTAAATTTGTTACGTACCAGCCACTCCTTATGGCCTTGGGAGCCATCTAAATCAAGAAGCTTAACAGCAACAGGCTGAGCTTTCAAACCTGGCCTAAGCTTATCATCAACAAATCCTTTATAAACCGGTCCGAATCCTCCTTCACCAATAAAACTAGACGACGAATAGCCATGCGTTATCAGTTTCAGCTCCACAAGCGTAAAAGCATGCAGGTTCGATCCAACTAATGAATTCGAGAGATCTTCCGAAGAAAGAGTCGCTGAGGAGCTTATATCCGATATGAAAAACCTTTGAAATGAATTTTCTTTAACCATAACTTTTTTCTTCTTAGAGTTATCATGATCATCCGTCTTGGACGATGATTCAGAGCTGTCGATAATCTTACCGCAACTTGGGAACAAAGATTGCCATGTGATCTTCTTCTTCACTGTCATTTCACTACTAGAAAAACTGTAATAGACGAAATTTGCTTCCACAAAAGTTCAACAACTAGGTTTGATTAACGAAAGGTGATTGGAGAAAAATATAAATAAAGGAATGGTAGTAGGTAGGTAGGTTTGTAATTATGTTGGAGAAGAAACTGAAACTATATAGGGTATAAAAATGGTTAAGAGATAAAGAGTTTGTCTAGAAGAATGAGATAGAATATAAAGATATTTGCAAGTCCTTAATACTATATGTGTTGAAATACTTGATTGTTTCTCCGTGTTTGCTTTTCGTTATATCTTTCTATATATAAATTGCTATGTAGAATTGACAATGTCCATAGACAACGACATCATGAACAGCGGTAGAGATAAATAAATATATGTACGACTAGCTAGCTACTTAGCTTGTTTGTGTTTTATTACCAACAATTTACGTACGTTGATGGGGATTATAGTAAGAAGGTCGAGGTAGATGGTTTAGCAGAATACTTACTAATACATGCAAGTTGTGGGGAAATGAGGGTTTTGTAAGTCTACTAGTTTTGGTGGGAATCAATTAATTAAATTATGACTTTGGCTACCCAACTTGACTTTGGTTTCACATATATGAAATAAACTACCCCCTCCTCTATATCTCATTCAGTTTGTAATGGGTAATATAAGACTAATGTTAGATAATTCAAAATTTGTACTAAAATAATTATTAAAAAAAATAATATGACACGTGTCAAAATTAAATTCATGGGCATATATAAATGCACGCATGATCCCATATTTTTAAAAATAAAGTTACCATTTATAAAATAATTAGAAACAACTTTTTTAGCAATATTTGGGATTTCTAGTATTTTTCATAATATAATTATGTATTGATCCTATTTATCATAGGGATAAAAACTCACACTGTTATATTTGAAGATTTGTACTCCCTCCATTTCAACATATATTAAGCAATTTATTTTAAATTAGTTCATCTAATTCTACTTCAATATGAATTTATATTTCCAAAATTAACTCTATTTCGCATATATATCTAATTTATAATTTCGCATATATCTAATTTATATTCACAAGATCAATTATATCTTATATATTATTCATCTAATGTAATTAATACAATTTTTCTTATCACATTCATGTTTTCTTAATAAATATGATTTTTTAAAAAAAATATATTTTGAAAGGGAGAGAGTATTTCTTAAAAATCTACCCACAAAAATTCTTGAACATAATGCTGATTCAAGTTATTGAGCATAGAGCTGGTTCTTCGAAGAGATAGTGGTAAAGTAACCGAGAACACTTATCATATGTTTCACTTGTTGAAACAAAACATCTTCCGAAATTCAGGCAATTTCACATTCACGTTACATTCTCTCAGTATGATATTTGTTAGACTGTCCCATGATATTAAGAATACGGGGGCAAGCCTTCATCGGAGAGGCTAAAACATTGAGGAAAACGTCATCTGGCAGCTGAAGATCCGGACATAGATCAGGCGTCACTTTTTCACATAATCGGGCATATTATGGGGTCGCTCGTCAGAACGACCCACAAAGGTACGTAGGTCTGAACAATCTCATCACGATTGCGAAATCGCTTGTACGGAATTCTTTCAGCTTCGAGATTGATGTTTGTTATGCAAGACATGTCTATACGTAATAAGACTAAATCATATTGACAGTCCTAAAATTAAATTGTAAAATAATATATATTTGTATTATATAGTTGTATTAGTTGAGCTTGTAAAAATGTTTAGTAGATCAGACTAAAGGATTTTCCTGTGAATAGCCTTTCAAGCCAAGGAATAAATTCTGGAAGAAGATCTATTCATGATCATGCCTCATAAAGATATGTGTAGCAGCTTGGATTTGAATAATACAGTTCTAGGAAAAATGTTCTAATTCAGATATCGACAAGTTACAGATCAAGTGATATCGAGAAGTCTGTCGAGAAATCTAAAATGACTTGTAGAGAAGTTTCAAGAGATATCGACAAGTCATTTATGCATGTAGAGATCTCAGATATATCGACAAGTCATTTTTGCATATAGAGATCTCAGAGATATCGACAAGTCAAATTCTTCATGTAGAGTTCTCAAAGATGTTGACAAGTCAAAAGCCCATGTAGACAACTGGAGATGTCGACAAGTCATTCTACATGTAGAGAACTAGAGATCTCGACAAGTCAAATACACATGTAGAGAACTTAAGATATCGAAAAGTCATTTTACTTATCAATATGTCACTTCTGTACAGAACAAAATGAGCTCTCAACAAACCATATCAAATTCAGAATAGAGACAAGCTCAAGATTTAAGATTATCGGTCAACAAATAATTTATTCACTGAATTGGAAAGACTACAAAAGCAGCTTGAAGAATACAAGATCAAGGGCCAAGATTCACCGGATAAAGGATGGTTACAGACTTACAAGATTCTGCATAGATTTGCTAACACCGAAAAAGAAAATAAACAAGATAGTTTTAGAAAATGTGTTAGTACATTTTAGTGTAAGTTTTGTAATCATGTGTTGTAGTTCTATAAAGCATGCACGAATGCTTAGTTTAGAAGTAACAAACAAATCTAGAAAAATCTTATATTCTCTCTCAAGATTTGTAGCTGAGTTCTTATTTCTAAGAACATATATTTGTAGCAAAACAAACTTGATTAATACAATTAAGTGAGTTTTTGATAAACTGCTCCGTGTGTTTAGTATTAGATAATTTATCTCTACAAATTCATATTTGTCTTGTTCAAATTAAGCAAAATACTTTCAAAAGAGGATTAAAATCCAAGAACCACATTCACCCCCCATTTGTGTTATATTTCATTGCACTCAATATCTAACAAGTGGTATCAGAGCAAAATCTGAAAGTAAACAGATAAAGATCTTGGAAGAATAAGTACTCAGAAATTAAATAGTATTAAGATATTTGTCTTTGACAAGATCAACTACACACTATGAAAAAAGAAAATGATGTTGTTCATAAGGATGGCCAACCCTATGTACATTCAGATTCTCAAAAATGGACCCTTCATTCATATGGAAAGGGTTCCCGAATCTACAGATGGAGACATGGTCATGCCTGCACATTTTGCACCTAAAAATCCCTCAACCTACACAGAGCTTGAAAAAAAAAGTTTCGATGGATAGCAACTTACAACTTATATTGATTGAGTCTTTTGATAATGTGATGTACAATAATATTATTAATTGTGAGTTTGCTAACCAAATCTGGGAGAAAATAGAAATACTGTTTGAGGGAACATAAGAGGTTAGATCAAATCAAAGAAGGATCTTGGTTTCATAGTATGAGAGTTTATGGCTAAACCTAAGAAAGGTATAGTTGAAGTTTTTGAAAGTTCAATAAGCTGATAAATGATTGTTATTCCCTAACAATACAACAAGAATTACAGAAGGGGGGGGTTAAATGTAATTCTGGCTACTTTTTGAGATTTATGAAAAATGGTTCTAACTCAATTTATATCTAACTGTTTGATTTGCAAAGTGCGGAATACAGAGTTAAGTTAATCAAACATAAAGTAATAAAAACTCAAGTCTGTAAAATTTTCTGATGGGTTTGAATATATCCACCAGATATATATATATATATAAAGAGAACCCTGTGAAGCTTGAATAGCTCACAGCTACTTTACAAGTGAACAACTAAACTTGCAGAGAAATGCTACAGGATACAACTTACAAATGTTTCTCTGAAAATATGTTTTTGCTTAGTCTATTGTTGTTATTGTTCTACTTGCTACACTTTGTTTATATATTACCAAGTTTACATTGAATAAGACAAGGTAATAAAACAAAACCTACCAAGTCTAACTCCATGCTGCTTCACTACTATATTCCAGCATCTTTGAAAATCTTCATAACTTGCATGTAAATGGTAATGCTTCTTTATTCTCAAAACCCTGCTAAACAGGCTGCCACATTCCTTTTGCAAACACCCGACGCATGTGACTGTGTTGTCACTATCAACAGATATTTGAATTGATCATCTGTCGGGTACATGCTTGTTATCCGTCGGGTAGCCTTGTTGATCATCCGTCGGGTAGCTTTGTTGATCATCCATCGGGTAGCTATTTATCACTTGACTCTATTTCATTTGTGCAGAATTACAAGACATCTTATATTTACATTTAATCAACCTATTCTGCACATCTACTGTGATATCCCGTAAATTTTTAGGAATTAATATTATTAATATATGGATGAGTTTATATGATTATTTCAAATTGGGAGAGAATAAAGTTGTGGATATTTATTCCTCTTTGATGAATTCGTGTTTTTAAATGATTAATGTGTTAATTGATAATTATAGTATCGATACTTGTCATTATTGTAAGAGTATTTTAATTACTTTTACTATTTTTTTAAATATATTCGGTTTTATCTAGATTTTCTCTCGTAGCGGGTGAATTGTGAAAATATTCAAAAATAGTATATAACGACTATTTTGTTACGTATTAAGTGAATGATTTTGTATGAGTTATTTGAATTTTATGATATGTATGTGAACTAGTGAGTAAATATTTAAAAATAAATTATTCCAGTTTGGCGAGTTAATTTAAGGTTTGAAGTGTGATTATGTGTTATTTGATTCATATGTGAGTGATTTTGTGGTCAAAATATATTTTTTTAATCTATTTTAATGATTTATTGTGTGAAAAAAGGGGTTTAATGGACTTTTAAAATATTTTATTAAATCATCAGTATATGATTGAATCGCGAAACTTATTTTATTACCTCTAAATTACCCTCAGAGATATTGTAAAAATAATAGTTGAATTTATTTTGAGTTTGGAGTATTTTAAAATGATTTAATGAGCTTTATTTCTATTTTGAGCATTATCTTGCGAAATTCGTATAAAATAAACCGTATGCTCAAAAATTATTTTAAAAATATGGGTAGAAAGCTAATTTTGCGTTCTATATTTTAAAAATATACTTCACATCATTTTCAGCTATTACAGAATAGTTTTATAATTGTTAATTACGTTTTAAGCATTTAATATAAAAGGAATACAAGATAAAAAAAATTAGATTTTATTTGTTAAATTACAAAACTACCATTGTATTCTCTTCACTCAAATCAGCAGCCCTTTTTCCTTCTCATTCCATCGACCTAATATCCATCTCTCTCGGTTCTTCTTCTTTTTCTATCGGTATATCATCTCTCATCATCCTCTCTCTTGATTTTTGGTCGATTGGCCAAATTGGGAGCGGATTCTTGCTACTTTAGTTCTCCTAAACATCGATACATACTGGTATGAGCTTATAGTTGTATGTATAGTTTGAATTCCATGAGACCCACTTCGGGTTTGAGATTAATTTTTGAATTCCGAGCTTGGTTCTTGACGAATCATGTTAACGATGCGTGTTTGTATCGTGCTAGGGACGAACCCGTGATAGGAAGCCCGGAAACGGGAACCTCCGGGTCGACCCGCCGTCGGCGATGAGCTCCGGTAAGCCGGCGGGGACGATGATGTGTTCCTGAGTCCGAAATTATAAATATTAATTCGTTTAGATGTTAAATCTGAATTTCATATGTTATGCGAGTGAATTTTCAGATTGTTATTTTTTTTATTGATTATGAATTTTGGGATCGATTAGGATGTTTGAAGATATTTTGTTCTGTAATTGTGCTTATTATTGTTTTGATAATATTAAGATATTAAGATTTGATTAATTGGTTTGCATGCTAAGTGTTTGATAATTGGATTAATAGAGACTATGGTTTTAATTAACTGCTAAGAATTGATTAAAGTTGTTAATAAAATTTAAGTGCAGAAAATTCAGCATTAGCAAGGAAACTGTCCTGTTTTAGATGGCTGTTTTGAGATGTTTAGAGACCTAATTGATTTATGGTTAAAAAACAAGAATTATAGGTTTATGTTTGAATTATATGTCTGCAAAATTTGGTTAGTACCAGACTTGTACAAAATGAGATACAATTTATTTAGTGCAAGGTGCGCAGAATTTCTGGACAGGGTTTGTTGGCCATATTGACGACTCTGTTCAGGGGCTCTAAACACCTTTCTTTCGTCTGAAATTTTTATGGTAGCTAGTTATGTGAGTCAGCTAAGTCTCCACCAAATTATAACTAAACCGACCTGTTTTCCAAATTACTAAAAATCGTAGCGTGGGGCTGACTTATTAGAAAATAACATCAATTGCATTTGGTATATAATTAGAGGATCATTGTTGGCTCCAAACTATTTTACTTGAACTAAATGGTTTATGTGTGGTGAGTATATTATGATTATGTGTATACAAGGACAAAGTGGTGAAAATTTAAGCAAATAATATTTCGGATTTATTGGTGTAATTAGATTTTGGGTTGGATTATAAATTGTTAATCAATTTATATTTAACGAAGAATGAAAATTTGATAAGGAATGGATTAAGGATTTAGAAATGGCAGTTATATTTATGTATGCTTTGGGTTTTAAATAAAGTCATAAGTGCTAAATGTATGCTAGTTGAACTACTACATAAACCAATGTGTTTTGCTTTAATATTATACAGTGACTTACTTTTGTATTATTTTTAGAATGTGGCAAGTGGTCGTAAAGTTTATATAGTAGTATTATACTAATATAATTTAGTATTGTGATAGCAACAATGTGTTTTATAGAAATACATATTAGTATATGCCTATTTGAGATTGAGTTTCGTTGCTAATTATTAGAGTGTGATTTGAATATGTGTATAGTTACTAGTCTATGTGATATATGTGCAAGGTGATTTATTTAAGTGTTTACTCAAGTTGAATTGGTGATGCTAAATTATATAACTGTAAGTTCAAATATTATAAATTATTAAATATACTTAATTGTTTGGGTGCCGCAAGTCTGGGCGGATAATTTTCCTTAATTGTTTAGGTGCCGCAAGTCTGGGCGGGTACTTTTCTTACTTGTTTACTTTTATGTTGCTGCAAGTTGAGGCATCTTTATTTTTGTATGGTTATAAGATTAAATTGTGGAATTGAAAAATAGGTGGATAGTTCTAATTACGAATACTTCATGCCAAAATTTTCTAAAATTCCCCAGTATCTAAATCTATTTGACTTATTTGATTTCAATGATTTGAAAGCATGTTATGATTGTTAGCTGTAACATGTATATGATATGTCTGGTTAATAACATTGAAATGACTTGTGGGTTGTATTTGTGGTGTGGTTATTCAGGGTATTCTCCATATTACGAATAGGTCATGCCGAATTTTCCGTAGAAATATTATCATAAGTTACGCGTTCTCGTGTTAAATAATATTCTGAGTTGGTAGTAAGTTTTAAACTATAATGTCTGCTACTTGTTATGTGCTATATAATGTGCCATATGTATATATATATATATATATATATATATCACGAAAGGGTAGAAATAAGATAATCGTTTCAGAAGGATACTAAGGTAGTATCTTTTTGCTTATGATAGGATCGGGCATTAAGGGCGTGATACCAAGCAAAAGAAAAGAAAAAGGGAGAGTTGCATAGTGGTTCAATAGTTACGGATGGTTCGAGACGAACATTGGGGATCAAGACCGAAGTTGGATATTTGTGAATATTGCGAGTGTGTATGATTAAGAATAGGAAATGGTGACGTCTTGAGAAAACATCATGAGATATTTGTGTTATTGCGAGTGTGTATGATTCCTAAGGACCAAAGGCAAGTATCCCTATCATCACTTATTGTTCAAGTGATATTTATTTTGAATCCTATTATGCAAATATTATTTTCCCTATTCTCAGTTCAGAATAGATAAATGTTTTACATATCGCTGAATTAAATGATTCTGTTTATGCAAGTACCCTCTACTATTCTATATTCAGAATAGTTAAATGTTTTACTTATCAAATTACTGGATTTATAAATATTTTGGATTTTGAGATAGATGATTTTGTTGCGAGAATTCCTGCCCAAGTGAATGGGGGAATAAAAATTTATTTAGGATGTCGATTGATTCAGCTCCTTTTTCAATAAAAAAAGGTTTTTAAGATTGGAATGGTTACTGGTTACTGGTTACTGGTTACATCATAGGTGATCGAGATATCGGTCCAGCTGTAATATCTTTTAAGGCGAGTATATGCCTTTTCTGGCGCCCTATAGGTACCGTATGGCTGCGGGATACGGGTAGTACCAATATTTACGGTATGGCTGCGGGATACCGGTGCTGTTTCGTGACTGATCATCAGGAACAACATGAAATATAATTGGTTCCAATCTAAACTGTTGTTTCTAAATTGTTTTGATATTCATAGAATAAATGGTTTATTAACTGTTTCTGTTTCGGATAAAAGGTGGAAAGTGGTTTTGATTCAGTTCGATTCATGATGATACTTACTTTGTTGTTAAATATCAAAGATGGTATTAGTATAGATGATTGATGCTGACTTCAGTATGGGATTGTGAGCATTAAAGTTCGTATTGATATCTAATTTGATATGACAACAAAATGGATATTAATATCAAGAGTTCGGTTTTGAGTAAAGTTTATAATTCATTCTATAATCATTGTTTCATGTTATTGTGGTTTACGATATTTCCGTAAACAATTTTTTACGAGTTTTATTCTCGTCAAGATTCAAAGTATTGCTAAAGCATTTCGCTCAAAAATATCAAAATGGTTTTGAATACAATTGTTAGGAATATATGTGCATTAGTTTGATGATATGTTTAACAAAACACTTAAGTAGAAGTTTAGTGTTTGTATCCTCAACGGATAAGACCACTTTGGCTATCCGTTGATGGTGCAGCTTTACTTAGAAATAAGTCTAGTGTTGTAGCACATTTCAGTCTCTGTATTTAAGATATAATTCTTAGAAGTTGAGAGAAAATATAAGTCATGTTGACTACTAGAAGATATGCAAATAGGAAGGCCAATTGTAAATATTTCATGCCTTGTAATTTTGTATAAATGAAGTGGTATCAACGGATATCTTAAAGACCTTCAACGGATGAGAAACAAAGCTTCAACGGATGTCTCTAAAGCTTCAACGGATAGAGCTTCAACTGCTAACACATCAACGGATAAAGCCATCAACGGATGAAGGCTTCAACGGATGTTCTGTTAAGTAGCAGTTGATAAGTGGTAGTTGTAACAGCAGACAGAGGCACATGGGTTGTCAGAGATAACTGAAATGTGGAAGCCTAATTTCAGGAACATCAGAAAAAGCAGCCGTTCTACTCTAGTACAAAGAGGCAATAGTCAACAAAGTACTTGAGTGATATGGAGAAGAAACAAGTGGAGAACTTATTTTATTATTGTATTTTTATCTTTGTCTTCACTTGTACACTTGGTGATATATAAACCAAGTAGCAGCTAGTAATTAGATAAGAATTTTTCCAGTGCTGTTTAGAAAAATCTTGAGAGAAAAATTATCTAGTTTGTACTAGGATGCAGCTGTGATCAACATCTTGAATCACAGATTTTCTGAAATACCATCTCTGGTGGAACAACAATCCACCAGAAAAGTTTTTAAGGTCTGTTGTGTTCTTTACTTTAGTGCTTGAATATATATCTGTTTGTATTAGCTTAAAGCAATTCACACACTTGTTTATCTTGAACACAAAGCCTTTAAAACTGCTCAAAACTTGAAAAAGTTTTGAGATTTACATTCAACCCCCCTTCTGTAAATCTCATTGTTAGTCCACTAGGAATAACAATTGGTATCAGAGCAAGCTCTTGACACACAAAGAGTTTAAAGAACTTGGAAATTAACAAAGATGAGTAAGAAGGATATTGGAGTAAAAATCCCAGTTCTTGACAAAGACAGTTATCACCATTGGAAGGTGAAAATGCACCTTCATCTACTCTCCCAAGATGAAGGTTATGTAAACTGCATTGAGAATGGTCCTCACATTCCCCACAAAGTAGCCACAGTTGCTACGGCCATAATTGATGTTGGTCAATCCATTCCAAAACCTAGAGCAGAATGGACAATGGAAGACACAGAAGAAGTCCACAAGGATAAGAAGGCTATGAACATTTTGTTTAATGGTCTTGACAAGGATATGTTTAATAATGTGATAAATTGCACAACTGCCAAAGAGGTTTGGGACACAGTTCAGCTACTGCGTGAAGGTACAGAACAAGTAAAAGAAAATAAAATGCAGCTTCTCATTCAATAGTATGAGTATTTTCATTTTGAAGAAAATGAATCTTTAAATGACACATTCAATAGATTCCAAAAGCTGTTGAATGGACTGAAGCTGTATGGTAGAGTGTACCAGGTGAAGGATTCAAATCTTAAATTTTTAAGATCCTTGCCAAAGGAATGGAAACCCATGACTGTCTCCTTGAGAAACTCTCAAGATTATAAGGACTTCACTCTTGAAAGATTATATGGAATCTTGAAGACTTATGAACTAGAGCTGGAACAGGATGAGGTATTGGAGAAGGGAAGAAAGAAAGGAGGTTCAGTTGCCTTGGTAGCTGAAAATGAGAAAGAATGCAGACAAGAAACTGTGAGATCTACATCAAACTCCAAAGATGGCACAAGCAAATCAGAATCAAGCAAGGGTAAGGAGCAAGTTGCTGAGAATGAAGACAACTCCAGCCAAGATGACTCTGATGGTATTGATGAGCATCTTGCATTTCTGTCCAGGAGATTTGCAAAGATGAAATTTAGGAAAAACACTAGAGCCACTAAACCTCATAAGAACATGGTGGACAAATCCAAGTTCAAGTGTTTCAATTGTAGTATAAGTGGACACTTTGCAAGTGAGTGCAGAAAGCCAACTTCTGAAAAGAAGAAATTTGACCAAGTAGATTACAAAAAGAAATATTTTGATCTGCTCAAACAAAAGGAGAGGGCTTTCATTACTCAAGAAAAAGATTGGGCAGCTGATGGAGAAGAAGAGGATGAAGATGTGAAATATGTCAACTTGGCTCTCATGGCTGATTCTGAGGAAAATGAAGTTAGTTCATCAAGCAACCAGGTAATCACTACTGATTTAACACAGCTTACTAAAGAAGAGTGCAATGATGCTTCTAATGACATGTCTACTGAATTGTATCATTTGCGTGTGTCTCTTAAATCTCTTGCTAAAGAAAATAGTAGGATTAAAGAGAACAATCTGTTTTTAAGTAATAGAAATGTTGTGTTAGAAGATAAGTTGATTGACCTAGAGAAAACTAAGCTATATTGTATATCTGTTGAAAATGAACTAGCTGAATCTGTCAAGAAAGTAGAAATACTTTCCAATCAATTAGAGAGAGAGCAAGAGGTGATTAAAGCCTGGAAGACATCTAGGGATGTTAGTGCTCAAATTTCCAAGGTCCAAGGAATTGAATCATTCTGTGAGACTGCCTGGGATAAAAACAAAAAGAAACTGGAATTAATTGATGGGCTGTCAACGGATGTGGAATCAACGGATGATGAAAGTTATCCGTTGAAGGAAGAAAAGGAGCATCTGTTGAAGGTTCCTCAATTAAAACAGGTAGATGTTTCTAATAGTGAAAATCTAAAGAAACTCAACAAAAAGTTTGGTTCAACTTCCAAGAACTTTGTCAAAGGAGAAGCAAGAACATCCAAAGATTTCAGTAAGGTGAATATATGACACATGACCTTAGAACAGTTAAAGAATAGGCTCAAAGTGGTTGAGGATAAAAAGGAAACTAAAAGGAAATCTAATAGAAATGGGAAGGTAGGGGTTAACAAACATAACAATTACACACCTGATAAGTATGCTCCTAGAAAAAGCTGTGTGCATTGTAGTAGTGTTAATCATCTATCTGCTAATTGCAAATCTATTAAGAAAACTCCCATACCTGTACCCTCTTCCATGCCTAATATGTCTGTTATGTCTCAACAGAATCCTTATGCACATTTTGCAAACATGCCATATTTTAACAATCCTTATCTTGCTGCATTTAGTATGCCTCAAATGCCATACAATATGCCAATATGGAATAACATGCTTGCACAATCCATGCCTTATCAAATTCCAAATGTGCTAAATGATTCTGTGACTAACCCTACACCTCAACCAACTACATCTAAGATCAAGGTTGACTCAAAGTTACCTAAGTCTAAAGATGCAGGAGGAATGAAGTCTAGGAGAAAGGCTAACAGGAAAGGACCCAAGGAAACTTGGGTACCAAAATCAACTTGATTGATTTTATGGTGTGCAGGGAAAAAGAAGAAATCTATGGTACTTGGACAGTGGCTGTTCAAGACACATGACAGGAGATTTCTCCCTGCTCACTGAGTTTAAGGAGAGAGCTGGCCCTAGCATAACCTTTGGAGATGACAGCAAAGGGTTTACTATGGGATATGGCTTGATTTCAACAAGGAATGTCATCATTGATGAAGTTGCATTAGTTGATGGTCTCAAGCACAACTTACTGAGTATCAGTCAACTATGTGATAGAGGGAATACAATTTCCTTCAATTCAGAAGCCTGTGTTGTCACCAGCAAGAAAGACAACAAAGTGGTTCTAACTGGAGTTAGAAAAGGGAATGTGTACTTAGCTGACTTCAACTCTACAGATGCAGAATCTATTACTTGTCTCTTCAGCAAAGCAAGTTCAGTTGAGAGTTGGCTATGGCACAAGAAGCTATCCCATTTGAATTTCAAGACAATGAATGATCTAGTCAAAAAGGACCTAGTTAGAGGAATTCCTCTAGTTGAATTCTCAAGGGATGGTTTGTGTGATGCTTGTCAGAAAGGCAAACAAAGGAAATCATCATTCAAAAAGAAGCTTGAAACAACAATTGATGAACCATTACAGCTGCTGCATATGGATTTGTTTGGACCAGTCAATGTATTGTCAATTGCAAGAAAAAGATATTGCTTAGTGATTGTAGATGATTTCTCAAAGTTTTCATGGGTCTATTTTCTTGGATCAAAGGATGAAGCAAGTGAAATCATTATCAATCACATCAGGCAAGTCAATAATCATCCTGACTTGAAGGTTAGGAATATCAGGAGTGACAATGGAACTGAGTTCAAGAATTTGTCAATAAGGCTGTTCTGTGAAGAAAATGGAATCATGCATGAGTTCTCAGCTCTAAGAACACCTCAGCAAAATGGGGTAGTTGAAAGAAAGAACAGATCTTTGATTGAGGCTGCCAGAACAATGCTTGAAGAATCAAAGTTACCAACATATTTCTGGGCTAAAGCTGTTAATTGTGCCTGCTACACTCAGAAATTTCTTTGATCAATCAAGCTAAAGGCATGACTCCTTATCAGTTGTTCAAGAGAAGAAAACCAACTCTAAACTTTCTTCATGTCTTTGGATGTAAATGCTTTATACTGAGGAATCAATCTGACCATAAAGGGAAGTTTGATGCAAAGGCTGATGAAGGGATATTTGTTGGTTACTCAGCTGGAAAATCTTATAGGGTCTACAATCTAAGAACCAACATTGTTATGGAATCTGTGCATGTTGTGTTTGATGATAAAAAGATTGATGGACTAACAGATGAGGGACACAATGAGAGACTCAAATTTGACAACATTGAGATATATTGTGATGATAGTGAAGAGGAGATTGATGGAGATGACACTTCAAAAGGGATTCAAAATATGCCCTTGGATAATGCACAAAATTCTGCACCCGTTGATAGAGGCAATGCAGTATCCGTTGAAAGACATAGTGCATCATCCGTTGAAGTACAAAATGAAGCATCCGTTGATCATAGTTCATCAACGGATAATCGATTTACATCATCAGTTGATAGAACTCCAAATTCCCTGCAAAGAACCAACAACTCAGGGGGAGTTTCAACTAATCAACACTCTGTCTCACATCATGACAATACTGAGGCCACCTCATCTAGAGCACATCTTCCACCTCAAAGGAAATGGACCAAGAATCATCCCTTTGAACTGATCATTGGTGATGCATCATCTAAAGTGCAAACAAGAAAAGCTACTCAAGATGAATGTCTGTATAGTAGTTTTCTATCTCAGGAGGAACCGAAGAAAGTGGAAGAAGCTTTATTGGATCCAGATTGGATATTAGCTATGCAGGAAGAGCTGAACCAATTTGAGAGAAACAAAGTTTGGAAGCTGGTACCCAAACCAAAGAACAAGAGTCCTATTGACACAAAATGGGTATTCAGAAACAAGATGGATGAAAATGGCATTGTCATAAGGAATAAAGCCAGATTGGTTGCTAAAGGCTATTCTCAACAAGAGGGAATAGATTTTGATGAAACATATGCTCCTGTTGCAAGACTTGAAGCCATTAGAATTTTTCTAGCCTATGCAGCCCATGCCAATTTCAAAGTCTATCAAATGGATGTCAAGAGTGCATTTCTAAATGGGAAATTGGAGGAAGAAGTCTATGTAAGTCAACCTCCAGGGTTTGAAGATCCAAATTTTCCAGACTGTGTATTATCTGTTGAAAGCACTCTATGGACTGAAGCAAGCACTTAGAGCCTGGTATGAAACCCTATCAAAATTCCTTTTGGAGAATCACTTCACTAGAGGTACTGTTGATAAAACTCTCTTCTTTAGGAATGTTAATGGCTCTAGTATACTTGTTCAAATTTATGTGGATGACATAATATTTGGTTCTAAAGATAATAAACTTTGCAAAAAGTTTGCTAAGCTAATGCAAAGTAATTATGAAATGAGCCTGATGGGAGAACTAACCTATTTTCTTGGTTTACAAGTTAAACAAGTTAGTGATGGAATTTTCATTAGTCAAACTAAATATATTCATGATCTTTTAAAGAAGTTTGACTTAATGGAATGTTCATCTGCAAAAACTCCCATGGCCACTGTCACCAAACTTGAATTAAATAAGACTGAAAGGTCTGTGGACATTACAAGTTATAGAGGCATGGTTGGTTCACTTTTATATTTAACTGCTAGCAGACCAGATATAATGTTTGCTACATGTCTGTGTGCTAGATTTCAAGCTGATCCTAGGGAGACTCACTTAATTGCTATCAAGAGGATTTTCAGATATCTCAAGGGTACACCAAATTTAGGTATTTGATATCCTAGAGAATCTGGCTTTGATCTAATTGGTTATTCAGATACAGACTATGCAGGTTGCAAAATAGACAGGAAAAGTACAACAGGCTCCTGCCAATTCCTGGGAAACAAGCTTGTATCATGGTTTAGAAAAAAGCAAAATTCAGTCTCTACTTCTACAGCTGAGGCTGAATACATTACTGCTGGAAGTTGCTGCTCTCAAGTGTTATGGATGAGGAATCAACTCCTTCATTATGGACTTCATGTTGATAGAATTCCTATCTTTTGTGACAACACAAGTGCCATAGCCATAACAGAGAATCCTGTGCAGCACTCAAGGACCAAGCACATTGATATCAAGTACCACTTCATCAGAGAGCATGTCATGAATGGTACAGTGGAACTACATTTTGTTCCAAGTGAACAACAAATTGCAGACATATTTACCAAGCCACTTGATGAATCAACATTCACAAGATTGGTAAGTGAGCTAGGTATGCTTAATTACTCATAAAATTTATGTCCTAATTGCAATTTGAATTGAAGCCTGAAATGTATTAGTTGCTAGAACAAATTTGACTTTTTAACACAGATTATTCCATCAACGGGTATTTCCTATCCGTTGAAAGTCAAAATTATTCCATCAACGGATGTTCACTATCCGTTGAAAGACATATACATTTCTGGAATTTTTATCCGTCAACGGATAAAACTGAAGTACCTTTCAATGGATGACAGTTTACTTTATCCGTTGAAATGTCACATCAGTCAATTCAGGTGGTTCACAGCCGTTGATTCTATTTTCTTAACCGTTGATACTCATACATACAGCTGTATGTATTTGTTTTAAAGGTAGTTTTTAGAATACTTACAGTTTATTCTTAAACGGCTGAAATTCACAAACATATATTTATTGTTTAATCTTTTATTTATACTTTTTAATTTGAGAAAGTATATAAGCCCTTCTGATTTTTCATTTGTACTTTACGCTTTCTTGAAATTTCAAAGCTTTCACCATTTTCTCTCTGCAAAACCTTCAAGTTATTCTCTGCAACTTCTACTTACAACAATGGCACCTGTAGTAAAAATTATGTCTCAATCTGGGTTCATCTATGAGAAGAACAATTTCATAGCTTTGGTAGCAAAGAATGAAGCCCACTCAGATTATCACAAAATGATGGACTTCATCAAAAACTGTAAACTTAGCTATGCAATGCTGGAAGCCCCAACGATTTACTGTGAAGTAGTCGAGGAGATTTGGACAACTGCTGAGTTCAACTCCATAGATATGACCATCTCTTTCACTCTCAAAGGTAAAAATCACTGTGTTAACTGTGATGATTTACTAGCATGTTTTAAATTGCCTGAGAACAATGCCATAACACCATACACTGATAATGATGTATCCAGCATGTTAGATTCCATAGGTTATTCTCTTAACTCTGCTAGTTTAGGGGGTATTAAAAGAAAAGGCCTTAGGAAAGAATGGAGTTTTCTTGGGGATGCCTTTATCAAGGTTTTCTCTGGGAAAATTAGTAATTTTGATGCCATAACTTCATCTCTTGTTAATATGCTCTATATGCTTGTTTCTGATAGGTATTTTAACTTTAGCAATTATGTTATGCTAGAATTGGGTACTAGATTAGGTAACAAAGCTAATAGACCTAGTAACATCTATTATGCTAGATTCTTTATGTTATTGGCTAACCATGTTGCTGAAAGTTTGGTCATAACCAATGAGAATAATAAACTCAAGTGCTGGGCAGAAGAGAAAAGAGTTCTTGCAGATTTATTGAGAATGGATCTCAACAGCAGTGTACCATTGGTATATTTACCAATCATGGATGCACCTCAGGTAAGTGAGGTAATTGTTTCTACAACTCCTACTTCTTCCAACCCCTCTATTTCTTTATCTTCTAGTGTGCCCATGGAATCTGTGACAATGCCCCAACAGATTCCTACCAAGGTCACCAAAACTAAAATTTCAAAATCAAAGACAAAGAAAACCACCTCTGTTGTTTCTCAAAAGATAACAGTTGTAACACCTACCCTTAACCCTGAGGGGAGTGAACAGGGTGTGAGTGGTGAGGGGAGGGGTGAACATCAAAGAAACCCCCAGGATAAGGAAGGAGAGATAAGTGTTTCCCAAGCTAGCCAAGCCACAGTTTCTCAAAAAGCTGTGGTGGTTGAAAAGGTTACTAGCACATCCCTAGCTGCATTCTCCCAAAAGGATGTAACTATTGAAAACAGTTCCCAACCAGGAACACAGAACAAACGAGGGAGGGACACAGAAGCCAAACACTCACCAACAAAAGCTTTTATTAGAAGAAAGAGGGCTAGAACCCAATCTTCTACACAGGGTGCACACACTGCACAGATACATCCATCTGTATCTATGCCTTCTCAAACTCAGTTTGATGTGGTTCCAACAAATGTGGAGTCACAGCCCCATTCTCTCACAATTAACACACATCAATCAACACACACTTCATCACCATTTCTGGATGTGGATATGTTATTCCCATCAATTCCTGATTCTCCCTCTTTACAACTCAGGGAGGAGCCCCACTCAAAAACAGGTGATCATCATCTTTTAGATGATTTGTTGGATCACCCGCAAATTCTTTCAGATGTAATTGAAGGATCTGTGTCACCAAAACTCAAATCAATCCACACAGATTCAACAGTTATATCACTTTCAATTTCTACTTCTTTTCCTTCTTCAACGGATATCACTCATCCGTTGACAAGTGGTTGTTCTTCAACGGATAAGCTTAACAGCAGTTATCTGTTGATACCATCAGTGTCACCTTCAACGGCTATTCCATATCCGTTGATAGTCTCTACACACACAACTGAAACAATTCCAAGTGTAGAAGACATAATTACTGTACAATCACTTTTAGGACTGAGGGAAGGGAGTGACAATTTGAGTGAGAGGCTGGGTTGCTCCCAGGCAAAAGGAGAGATTGAGAGCTCAAATAAGCATGCTATTTCTTCCAGCATGGCAAAAGTAAGTGAGAGGAGTACCACCTTAGTAGGTGAAGGTGAGGGTGTGAGGAGTGTGAGCCAGGGGGAGCCCCTGATGCAAGAATATAGAGAAAAAGAGAGAAAGGCAGGTACAGCAGATATAAGGGTGGATCCAGCTATTGCTAATGAGTCAATGATTGTGGATGATGCTGAAAAGGAAAGACAATTTCAGCAACATTACAAAGATGTAATTGATAACATTTCCTTGGATGCTGACACTTTTACTCATCCTGTGTCAGCCTATCATTTGTTGGCTGCTCAGGGCAATAAGGAGGCAGAAAAGACACTACATCTAGTACATACAACAGAATCTCTTCAAAGGGATAAAGCTGCTATTAACAAGATGCCTTCTATAGCTGGTGAGTCATCTGAGGAATTTGGAGTAAATTCTGATGATGATGACTCTGTTTCTTTTGATGGAAGCATGAACTTAGGGGGAGATGAAAGCCCTAGTTCTATTCCAAATTTACCTGAATGGGCCTTGACAAAGGAGTCTACACCAGGGCAATTCAATGTCTCCTTAGTCAAACAAATCAGTACTATCCAACAGGCCATTCAGAAAACTTCACATGCTGGTACCAAGGAAATCCTTACAGCTCACCTGGACTCACTGCATCTCATGAAGTTGCAGCAAGTAAGCCAGAATCAGAGTGTGGATGAACTCAAGAAGGATATTGCTGACTTGAAATCCTACAATTCTGAAAAATTGGATTCAGTCATGCCCTATGGTACAATGAAGGACTTATTGTTGAGATTGAAAAAGGATTCAAATACTGAAAAGAGGCTGGCTAAGTTAGAAGACAGAGTCCAAGTTATTGAAAATTCTGTGGCCAGCATTCTTCACAACCAACAATCTCAAACAAGTCTACTTATGCAGCTGGTAAAGGCACAAGGCTTGACCCCTCTCCTTGCTGATAACAAAAAGGGGGAGAGAAAAAGGGAAGGGGAAGGAGAGCCATCTACAAAAATCCAGATATCTAAAGTGCTAGTTCCTGCCATCACTACTTCTCCAATTATGCAGATCAAAGGAAAGCCTGATGGAATTGACCTAATTCAGCTAGCAGCAGCTGAAATTCAAGTGAAAGAGCAAAGGAGGAGAATTGATGAAAGGGTGCAACAAATGTTTGGCTCAACACAAGATAAATTAATATCTGTGAAACATAGCACAAAGGTTGAACCAATCATTATGGAGCACAAGCCAGAAAGGAGGAATAAGGTTGGAGAGACTTCTTTCAAGAATCTAAAACCTATGGTTCTCAAGCCCAACACTAGATCCAGCAAGGACTCCACAAAGAACCCCCTAGACTTTGCTCAGATGAAAGAAGTGGACTTTCCTCTTCCAAAGCCTGATGAAGACAAAGTTTTGGGTGCTAACATCATAAAGTACAAGGAGACCAAGGACATAGTTGAAAGAATGAAAATGGCCATTATCTTTAGAGAGGGAAAGAGTATCTGTGTGATGCAAGGACATCCCAAATTCCTAAAGGCCAAGAGGGAAGAAACCAAAAGGTTGAAGAAAGAAGCTGAAAAACTCAAGGCTGACAAAAGAGCACAAGCAAAGCTTGAACAACAGCTAAAGTCAAGTCAAGTTGAAGGAGAGAAAGGAATTGAAGTCAGGGGTGAAGACAAGATTGCAAACCTAGATGAGGTGTTTGGGAGTATATTTGGTGAGAGTATGGAGGAAAGAGAGGAATGGCAGAAGGGAAACAGAAGAAAGGCCAAGGCACATAGAAGGAGTGAAGATAACACTGAAGAAACTAAATCAATATCTAAACCACTACCTTCCATACCTGAACCTTGTGTTGCTGATCCCACTATAAACATCCATGGTGAACTAATCATCCCAAAAGAGGAACCTATTGATTGGGACACCATCAAATTGCCTACCTTTTTAACCACTCTTCCACTACCAAAGAAACAGAAAAGAAAATCCAAATCTACACCTCCCCTAACCTCTAAGAAATTCACTCAAAAAAAAAACCTAAGCCTAAGCCACCCATTTCTAAAGATGATTATGTTCACATCTGTGACATAAAAGAAATTTCAGACATTGAACTCTATCTGGATGAGCTGGAGGATGTAAGGGGAATAGCTGCCTACAGACAGCTACCAGAGAGATTGGTGTTCAGATACAAAGGAGCTGGGGAAAGAACATGGCCTCTCTACAGGATTCTGAATGAAGGCTACTCTACCTTGATCAGAGTCTTTTCAGCCATATAAAAGGATTATGGCTTTACCAGGACTACCAAGACTGAAATTCTCAACAAGATTGCCAACATAAGGAAAACTTGGAGGGAGCCCAATGCTTTGCCCAGAACCTTACTCACTCAAGAGAGGGGAACTACAATTCACAAATCACCTCATTGGTTGATGGAATTCAGAGATGATAAAGGAGTCAGAAGATTTTTCAGACTTGAAGACCAACTCAAGATTGCCAGCAATGAAACTCTCAAGGAAATGCAATCTAAGTTGGATATCAGTGATGAAGATGAAGCTGAATTCTACAGACAACTCCAACTCCAAATTGAGGAAAATGACAAAGGGCTAGGAAAGAAAACAAGGGAACAAAGAAGAAAAAGATGATTTGCTCAGACTAAAGGAGCACCCTTGGAAATTCTATAAATCTTCAATTACCTCCTAGTACATACACTTTTGCAGCACTTTTAAATTTCTACTTAGTTTCAATTCATATATCTGTTAAGTGTTTTGTTATCATCAAGTTAACCCTGAATTTATGTCTACAATTCTTATAGACATAAATAGGGGGAGATTGTTAGGAATATATGTGCATTAGTTTGATGATATGTTTAACAAAACACTTAAGTAGAAGTTTAGTGTTTGTAGCCTCAACGGATAAGACCACTTTGGCTATCCGTTGATGGTGCAGCTTTACTTAGAAATAAGTCTAGTGTTGTAGCACATTTCAGTCTCTGTATTTAAGATATAATTCTTAGAAGTTGAGAGAAAATATAAGTCATGTTGATTACTAGAAGATATGCAAATAGGAAGGCCAATTGTAAATATTACATGCCTTGTAATTTTGTATAAATGAAGTGGTATCAACGGATATCTTAAAGACCTTCAACGGATGAGAAACAAAGCTTCAACGGATGTCTCTAAAGCTTCAACGGATAGAGCTTCAACTGCTAACACATCAACGGATAAAGCCATCAACGGATGAAGGCTTCAACGGATGTTCTGTTAAATAGCAGTTGATAAGTGGTAGTTGTAACAGTAGACAGAGGCACATGGGTTGTCAGAGATAACTGAAATGTGGAAGCCTAATTTCAGGAACATCAGAAAAAGCAGCCGTTCTACTCTAGTACAAAGAGGCAATAGTCAACAAAGTACTTGAGTGATATGGAGAAGAAACAAGTGGAGAACTTATTTTATTATTGTATTTTTATCTTTGTCTTTACTTGTACACTTGGTGATATATAAACCAAGTAGCAGCTAGTAATTAGATAAGAATTTTTCCAGTGCAGTTTAGAAAAATCTTGAGAGAAAAATTATCTAGTTTGTACTAGGATGCAGCTGTGATCAACATCTTGAATCACAGATTTTCTGAAATACCATCTCTGGTGGAACAACAATCCACCAGAAAAGTTTTTAAGGTCTGTTGTGTTCTTTACTTTAGTGCTTGAATATATATCTGTCTGTATTAGCTTAAAGCAATTCACACACTTGTTTATCTTGAACACAAAGCCTTTAAAACTGCTCAAAACTTGAAAAAGTTTTGAGATTTACATTCAACCCCCCTTCTGTAAATCTCATTGTTAGTCCACTAGGAATAACAACAATTAAGGAATCAATTCTGGAGTTCCTCAACTAAAATTTTATGATTCAGCAATTATGATTTTAAATGTTCTGCTCTAATGCAGATGTCGGGTTTATATCAAAATGACCCAATATTCGCTATAGTGATCTTGCTAAGCATTTCTTCCGCTCATACTTGTCTGTTTTCAAATTTAACCTCCAGTGAGGATTAGCTTGCGCTATTTAACTGCGTAATTCAAGGAATCAAAGAAGAAGCTTTTGGAAGGTGGTTGGTCCAGAGGTTGCGAATTAGTGTAAGTTCTTTTGTGTGAAGTTATTTATATTATATTATATTATAGTTGTATATATTATATTATATTATATTTTTGTTATTTTATAGTTGGGCCTAGTATACTTCATTTCGAAGTTATACTAGCGGGTTAAGTGTTGAGATTGAGAATTATTGAAAAGAGTTTTAAAAATAAAGTGAAAAATTATTTGTGGAATTTGGATTTCTTATTTCTAGAACTGTAATCTTAAAAGATCTTGGATGAGTTTGGGGTCATAAATGATAAATATCTTCTGCTGGCATTTGCATTGTGATTAAACAGGTTAATTTGGATTGAGGTTTCATAGTGACGACCAAATCCTCTGACCCCGGATTTGGGGGGGCGTTACATCTACTAGCAGTCTACATGATTCATAAACTACTACAGAATCTATACAAAGTTGTTTGTAGAAATGTGCTACATTACTTATTGTTACATAAGCTACTCACCCGATGGATATCAATTAGTCATCCGTCGGGACAATATTGAATCATCCGTCAGGACTATAATTGATCATCCGTCAAGTGCTACAAAATTTACTAAGTTAAATCTACTAAGTTGTTTTGTTTAGTTTTTCATCAAGTACACAACATATTCCTAACAATCTCCCCCAATTTATGTCTATTGGAATTGTAGCCATAAATTAAGGGAAACTTGATGATAACAAAACATCCTAAAGATACAGTTTAAAAAATAGTAGATAGAACTGATAAGTGCTATAAATTGTTGAAAGTTGAACAATACAAAGTACACAAAGAAATTGCTCACAATTGTTATCAAGATGCTCCTCTAGTCTGTGCAGATAGATCTATTTCCTTGATTGTCTGAATTTCTTCCAAAGCCTTCTGTTGTTTTCTTTAATTTGATTCTGAAGTTGTCTTTGGAATTCTAATTCATCAACTTCTGAGAGATTTAGCATTTCCTGCATTTCCAAAAGAGTCTCATTGCTAGAGATACTCAATTGGTCCTCCAATCTGAAAAATCTTCTGACACCTTTGTTATCCATGAACTCCATCAGCCAATAGGGCCTTAGATGCACTCTCTTTCCTATAAAGGGAATAGATAGAGTTTTTGGAAGTGCATCTTTAGCTCTAATACTCCTTAGTTCCTCAATCCTTTTTAGAACTATTCTTCTTGCAGTCACATTCTATCCAAAGTTTTTCTTCAAGGATGAGTAGACTTTAATCAGAACAGATTGGCTTTCTTGAAGAATCATGTGAAGAGGCCATGTCATCTCTTTCCCTCCCTTGTATTTAAATACCAGTCTTTCAGGAAGATGTCTGTAAGCATCAATTCATCTTACTTCTTCCAATTCATTCAAGTAGAGATTCAAGTCTGAAAATTCCTTGATATCACAGATGTACATGAGATCTCTCTTGTTGATTGTGGGTTGGGATTCTAGCTCTAGTGTTTGTCTTCTTTGTCTTGAAGATGGGCAAATTTAGCTCAGGAATTGGTAAACTGTCCCAGTCTACTTGCTCATCCTTGGGAACAATTGGTTCACCATGAATATTTCTTGTTGGATCAACCACTTTGAATTCTTTAAATACCACTGAGGGTTTTGATGTCTGATTTGTAGTTGTAGACTTTTTGGGAAACTGATCTTCCAATTCCTCATCATTAAAATTCACTTTCCTCTTTGAATGAAGTTTGTATCTAAATCTTCTTTTCTGCTGTGATTCTTCTTGCATTTTCAGATCCTTAGGTTCAGTAATTATAGTCGGTTGTACAGGAAGCTCTGTTGTGGTTTTTACAGCTTGAAGCTTGGCCAAGATAGCAACTTGTTCTTTCTTTTGCTTTTGCTTCTTAGCATCCAAAGCAACTTGCTTCTTCTCTAGCCTGATTCTTTCTTTCTCTTCCTTCTTAGCTTCCACAAACAGTGGGTGTCCAACCACCACACAAATCTCCTTACCATTTCTGTAAATTTTGGCAATTCTTCTTTTCAATACTGAATCAGCTGGATCTTTGTAGAATGCAATAGATCTTGACACCAGTTTCTTTTCATCTGGCTTTGGTGTCTCAAACACTGTATCCATAGGATTCTTGTCTAAAACCTTAGGATAGTTCCATTTGGCCTTCATGATGCGATCTTTCTTCGGAGATTTGACACAGGAAGTTTGACCCCTTTCCAGATAGTTCATACTTATATCATTCACAGAGATTTTCATGACTTTAGAGTGATGATTGAAAACTTTTTCTGGCTTCTGTATTGGGCCAAATATCTTCTGGATGTTCTTATCAATTTTCTTCCAATTGATTGGACTCAATTGCTTCTTTTCAGCTGCTCTTAAATTGGATACTGCTTCTTTGATTAAATCTATGTTATCTTTAGCAGGTGGCTTTGTGAAAACAATTGTTGGCACAATTGCTTTACTTACTTGAATATTGAGCACTTTTTGCTCCCCCTTACTTCTTGATTCCCCTTGACTGAATAATACAATTAAGCTTTCTTTCTCCCCCTTAGATGAGGTTTCTTTCTCCCCCTTTTTGTTATCAGCAAGTTGAGTAGAAGAGGAAGTTTGTGCTACCACTAGCCTTTGAAGCAAGTCTGTTTGTTGTGCTTGGTGTAGGTGAATTGCTGTTAGAGAGGCTTCCATTACTGTCATTCTTGTATCCAAGGAATCTATCTTTGTGGCAATATCAGAATTCTTCCTGAGTTGTCTCTTAATGTCAAGCATTGTAGCTTCTGGAAGTTTGGAATCCAATCTATCAGCTATATCTTTCTTCACTTGAGTGGTCTCTGTTTTGATAGAAGTGATATCCTGATTGTGTTGGAAACCTTGGATTTGTTGTAGTTGGAGAGAAGCAAGATGTGCTTGCAGAAGCTTCTTGGTGCTGGCATTTGTTGTTGATTGAAGAACAGAGTGTGTTTGACTTATAAGTTGGATGAGTGTGGTCTTGAAATGGTGTTCATCACATTTCTTGGAGAAGGCCCATGATGGCATGCCTGATCAGGAACTAGGGCATACTTCTCCCCCTATGTCCAATGGCTCTTCTTCACTTTCTGCATCCTCATCGCCAAAGAAATCTTCGGAACCACCAGTCTCATAGTCAATATCACCAGTTGTAGAGGGCAGAGCTGTGATTGCATCCTTTGCTCTTTGTATAGACTGTGTGGTGTGCACTAAATTGAGCATCCTTTCTGCATTGTCATTGCCATGTCCAGCTAGAAGTTGATATGCTGGAACAGGGTGAGTAAATTTCTCAGCATCCAAGGAGGTAGAATCTATAATAGCTTGACTTTGCTGAAATAGTCCCTCCCTGTTTGCATCCTGGACATTCATTAACTCACTTGCAATGACATCCACCCTTATATCTCCTGTACCTGTATTTCTCTCAGTATCTCTCTTTTCTTGCATCAAGGTCTCACCTTGGCTCCCCACCCTCACACCCTTACCTTCACCTTCTAAGGTGGGACTCCTCTCACTTTTGCCAGTCTTGAAGAAATGGACTGCATTGGATCATTCTTTTCCTCTCCTTTTTCCCGGGAGCAACCCAGACTCTCACTCAAATCACTCCCTTCCCTCAGTCCTAGGAGTGATTGCACTACTACTAAGCCTTCTACACTTGTAAGAATAGATGAAACTTGAAGTTATGCAGAGAAACCCGACGGATGAGAAATATCCATCGGGTTAGCAGTTTGACTATCCGACTGATGACTGCTGTTAAGCTTATCCGTCGGGATACAATCACTACTCGACGGATGAAATATATCCATCGGGATAAAAAAAATAATTGAGTTTGGAGTGGAGACTATTATAGACTCTGTGCAGATTAATGAAAATTTTGGCACAGATGTCTCAACAGTCTCAGAAAGAAATGACAAGTGAGCCAACAAATCATCTAGAAGATGATGCTCACTCGCATGGATTTTAGACTTTTCCAAGAGAGTTAAAGATGGAGAATTTGGAAGTGATGTGTTTATCATGTCAACATCTAATGAGTGTGTGGGAGAATTTGGTGTTTCAGGTGCTTCAATTATAAGGGATTTTGGCTGTAACTCCACATTTATTGGAGCCACATCAACCTGACTTTGAGAAGGTGTAGTGACTGGGTCTTTTGTACCAGTTTGCACAGTATGTGAACCCTGTGCATCCCCAAGGGTTTTTGGTTTCTTCTTTCTAGTATAAGTTTGGGGTGAGCTTTTGTCCCTTACCCTTTTGGCCTGTTCTCTTGGTTGAGAGCTTGTTTCAATGGTAACATCCTTTTGGGAGGATGAAACCAGTAATGAGCTAGTATCCTTATTAAGCACTGCAGTTTGTTGAGAATTTGCAGTGTGGCTAGGCTGGGAAACTCTCACATCTCCATCCTTATTCTTAGGGCTTCTTTGATTTTCACCATGTCCCTCACCTTTCTTACCCACCTTCACACTCCCCACTTTTGGTTTGGTGGATTTTACAACTGATTTCTTTTGAAAGAAATCAGAGGGGGCTTTCTTAGCTTTGGATTTAGAAACTTTTGTTGGTTTGGTAGCTTGGGTATGAAAGAGATATGTCCTAAGTCCAATCACGTATGAGGATTTAGGAATAACTTTTATGTAATCTATTTTGATTTCATTGATAATTAATAAAAGACTTGTTTTGTTTTTATTACGGGCTCTATCTATTTAAATGTTTAAATAAGATATACCATAGTTTAGAGTAAAGCTTTTTATGGATTATGATGAGATCACAATAGTGAGACCTAAAAGATGATAACTCTAAACTTAAATAGTTCCCGGTCATAGGATTACTAACTGGTAATTAATAATCCGCAAAGATCGGTACATACTATGCTTGCTTCATTCTGAAGGATGTCTGTTCTCATAGATATTTGTGTGGTGACACTATAGCTAGTATGTAGGTGCTTATTATAGAATAAGTTCACTGAACATGACTCGCACAACTGAACAACTGATGGAGTTCACTCACGTGTCAGCAGTTGTTCACATAGTGATAGTTGTACAAGTATCCTTAGACTTGAGGTCATCATAGTCATCTTGTGTACACTGAACTATGCTTTAGTTTAGTTCTTAGTCTCCAGGGACAATTATTAGGGCTCTACTGGGTATAGGAATTTGTACACGAAGATAGTGTATGATCAATAAAGGATCTACCCCTTCCAATGAAGGAAGAGAATGTTCAAAACTGATCCACTTATGCTAGTTCAGGAATCTCTGGCCAGAGTGAATGAAATTAGAAAGGAGTTTCTAATTTACATAGAACTGAGCATAGTGAATGGGAAAGCAAATGATTAAATTAGATAGGCTTGACACAAGATCCATGCCTTGTATTTAATCAGGACATTGGAGGGTAGAAGGAATTGATTATACGGTAACTATTCACTGACAGGTTCTTGGTATTCTAAGCAGTGAATTCATATTATCCGGATAGTCGCGATATGTTGAGAAGCATCACTCACGATGTAGAATAAATATAATTAATCAGTTAATTATATTTAGTGAATTTTAATATTCATATAAATAATTAATAAAAGTTTATTATTATTTATTTCTACTACCGGCATAATATTGAACCTACAGGGTCACACCATAAAAGAATATTTTCTTTGATGAAAAATGAGAGAGAGAATTATTTTCTAAATAGTTAAGAAAAAGAAATAATGATTAAAATAGTTTTAATTATTATAAAAGCATTTTATGAAGATAAAATGTGGGGGTTAATATATATAAAGATATATTATAAAACCCTAGGAGAGTCCTATAAATAGAATGATATGGATGGCTCAAAAATACTACAACACACATAATTTTGGTTATGTGAAAACCCTAGCCTCCATCTTCTTCTTCTCTCTCTCTCTCCCAAAAACTCCATTTTTATAAAAGCTTAGTTTTATAAAAATGTTCATCGAAGAGGATCGTTCTTGGTGGATACCGGTAGAGTGCTTCACACACTGAGGAGCAACTGCTAGCACTCCAATTTTATAAAGCTTCAATTCACGAGGTATGGTTTCGATTCCTCAGTTTTTCCCTTTTATACATTTTTCTATATGTGCGGTATATGGTTTTTATGGAATAAATGTTATTTCGCGCTTCCGCTCATCCGTAAATTCCATCAGGGTAGGCAACTATTTGGTCACTGACATAGTTGCCATAGCTACACTAGAAAGCAATGAAATTTGTGAGGTTGGAAGAGTGGAGACAGAAGAAATTACCTCACTTACCTGAGGTCCCTCTATTACTGGAAAGTAGTACAAAGGAACCTCCTTGTGATGGTTTGCTCTGTTTAAATTTGCAATTATCCTTCTTTCTTGAACCCAACAATTCAGCTTGTTGGTTGGGTTATCAATTACAATTTCCTCAACAAGGTGGTTACCAAGCATCATAAAAAATCTAGCATAATAGATACTTCTACCTCTCCTAACTTAAAGCCTAACTCAAATAAAACCAAGTCACTAAAATTAAAATACTTATCAGTAACTAGCATGTAAAGCATGTTAAGCATAGAGATGTTTATAGAGTGAAAGTTACAAATTTTACCAGAAAACACCTTAGTTACTACATCACACAGGTAACTCCATTCTTTCCTAAGACCCAACCTCCTAATTTCACTTAATTTGGAAGTTGTGAGTGCATAGCCCATGGAATTAAGCATATTAACAATGTTAGTGTCTGTGTGTGGAGCAGTTATAGTATTATCAGGAATCTTGAAGCATGCTTTAACAATAACACTATTAATGCAAAACTGCTTACCTTTCAGAGTGAATATGATAGTCTTGTCTATCGAGTTGTATACTGCAGTTGTCCATATCTCTTCAACAACCTCACAGTAAATGGTGGGTGATTCCAGCATGGCATAGTTAAGTTTGCAGTTCTTCACAAAATCCATCATTTTGTGATAGTCACTAGACTGTTGAATCTCCATGTTCACCAAGGCTGAGAAGTTGTTTTTCTCATAGATAAAACAGGTTTGAGACATAACCATTGTTAGAGGTTTGGAATTTGCAGAGAGAGAGAGTTTGCTTTTGAGAAGAAAGAAATTAGAGCAATTGAATCTTGAGAATGATAAAAGAAATGACTAAAAGTGAAATTGCTTTTATACTATCTCAGAAAATAATTGTCAAAAATAATAAAGTAAAATAAAGTGACCAATAAAAATTGCCCAAAATAGCCGTTTAAATATAAATAAACTGTAAAAATTCCGTCACTTATCTGTCGTGTCATGCTTACAAACTGTAAGTATACTCGATAGATAATGATCAGAGAATTAACAGTGAGGATTGAGACAATTTGACGGATGATGATAAATCGGTTATCCGTCGAGTTATAAAATATTCCAGAAAAGTAATTGATTTTATTGACAAATTGTATTCCTACGGATGATCAAACTCGATGGATAATGATCATCCGTCGGGATGTAAATTTTGACTTAGCCAAAATTTCATCCAAAACAGAAAAGCAATTAAATTTCTGGCTACACAATAACTTGCAAAATATCTGAAATGATTCAAGAGTAATTAAGCATACCTAACTCACTTACCAACCTTGAGAAGGTGGATTCATCCAGTGGCTTGGTAAATATATTTGTAAGCTGTTTTTCACTTGGAACAAAATGCAGTTCCACGGTACCATTCATCACATGTTCTCTTATGAAGTGGTACTTGATGTCTATGTGCTTTGTTCTTGAATGCTGTACTGGATTTTCAGTGATGGCAATTACACTGGTGTTATCACATAAATTAGGAATCCTATCCACTTGTAGACCATAGTCCAACAATTGGTTTTTCATCCACAAAATCTGTGCACAACAACTACCGGCAGCAATATATTCAGCTTCAGCTGTAGAAGTAGAAACTGAATTTTGCTTTTTACTGAACCAGGACACAAGCTTGTTTCCTAGAAATTGACAGGTTCCTGTTGTACTTTTTCTATATATTTTACACCCTGCATAATCTGCATCTGAATAACTAGTTAGATCAAAGCCAGAATCTCTAGGGTACCAAATGCCAAATTTTGGTGTTCCCGTGAGATATTTGAAAATTCTCTTAATAACTACCAAGTGAGATTCTCTATGATCAGCCTGAAATATAGCACAAAGACAAATAGCAAACATTATATTTGGCCTACTAGCTGTTAAGTACAGAAGTGAACCAACCATGCCCCTATAACTTGAAATATCCACAGACTTTTTAGTAGTATTTAATTCAAGATTAGTTGCAGTGGTCATGGGAGTTTTTACAGATGTGCAATTCATTAAATCAAACTTGTTTAAAGATCATGAATGTATTTAGTTTGACTAATGAATATTCCATCACTAACTTGCTTCACTTGTAAACCAAGAAAGTAAGTTAGTTCTCTCATCATGCTCATTTCATGCTTACTTTGCATCAATTTGGCAAACTTTTTGCAAACTTTTTCATCTGTAGAGACAAATATAATATCATCTACATAAATTTGAACAAGTATACTAGAGCCATTAACATTTCTAAAGAATAAAGTTTTATCCACAGTACCTCTTATGAAGTGATTTTCCAAAAGGAACTTGGATAAAGTGTCATACCAGGCTTTAGGTGCTTGCTTCAGTCCATATAGTGCTTTCAAAAGATAGTAGACATGATTTGGGAAATTTGGATCTTCAAAACCAGGAGGCTGACTAACATAGACTTCCTCCTCCAAATCTTCATTTAGAAAAGCACTCTTGACATCCATTTGATAGACCTTGAAATTGGCATGGGCTGCGTAGGCTAAAAAAATTCTGATGGCTTCAAGTCTTGCAACAGGAGCAAAAGTTTCATTAAAATCTATTCCTTCTTGTTGGCAATAGCCCTTAGCAACCAATCTAGCTTTGTTCCTTACCACTATGCCATTTTCATCCATCTTGTTTCTGAATACCCATTTGGTGTCAATTGGATTCTTTCCTTTAGGCTTGGGTACCATCTTCCATAGTTTATTCCTTTCAAATTGGTTTAGCTCCTCCTGCATAGCTAAAATCCAATGAAATCCAACAAAGCTTCTTCTACCTTCTTTGGTTCTTCCTTAGATAGGAAGCTGCTATATAGACATTCTTCTTGAGTTGCTCTCCTTGTTTGAACTCTAGAAGATACATCACCAATGATGAGCTCAAAGGGGTGATCTTTTATCCATTTCCTTTGTTGAGGTAGATTAGCTCTAGATGAAGAGGCCTCATTGTTGTCTTGATGTGTAAATGAGTTTTGATTATTAGAAACTCCCTCTGAGTTTATGGATCTTTTATTTGAGAAAGGGGAACTTCCTGTAAGTGATCTATTCTGACTTTCAACTTCTTTTGATGACCCGACGGATGGTGCATTTTGAGTTCCGACGGATGAAGCTGATTGTCTCCCGACGGATAGAGCAGATTGTCTCCCGACGGATGAAGCATTTTGCAACTCGATATATGTTGAATTTTGTGCTTCATTGGTAGGAGATTTTTCTGCAATATCCTTTGTCATTGTTTCTTGATCACTTTCATCGTCACTATCATCACTAACCATCTCAACATTATCAAATTTGAGGCTCTAATGATAATCTCCATCTTGCAGTCCTTCAATCTTCTTATCATCAAACACAACCTGTATTGATTCCATAACAATGTTGGTTCTTAGATTGTAGACTCTATATGCTTTACCAATAACATATCCAACAAAAATTCCTTCATCTGCTTTAGCACCAAACTTTCCATTTTGATCAGTTTGATTTCTCAAGATATAACATTTGCAGCCAAAGACACGAAGAAAATTTAGAGTTGGATTCTTGTTTTTGAACAATTGATAGGGTGTCATATATTTTGCTTGATTAACCAAAGAAATATTCTGAGTGTAGCATGCAGTATTTACAACTTCAGCCCAGAAGTATGTTGGTAACTTTGATTCTTCAAGCATTGTCCTTGCAGCTTCAATAAGTGATATGTTCTTTCTTCCCACTACTCCAATTTGTTGTGGAGTTCTTGTTGCTGAAAACTTATGCATAATCCCATTCTCTTCACAAAATTCTCTCATAATAGAATGCTTGAACTCAGTTCCATTATCACAACTGATTCTTCTAACTTTGAAATCTGGATGATTGATGACTTGCCTTATATGATTGATGATGATTTCACTAGACTCATCTTTAGACTTTTGGAAATATGTCCAAGAGAACTTTGAGAAATCATCTACAATTACTAGGCAAAATCTTTTCCTTGAGATAGAGAACACATTGGCTGGTCCAAACAAATCCATGTGTAGCAATTGTAGAGGTTCTTCAATTGTTGAATCAAGCTTCTTTCTGAATGATGCTTTAATCCGCTTTCCTTTCTGGCAGGCATCACACGGTCCATCCTTAGTAAACTCCACTTAAGGAATACCTCTAACTAGTTCTTTCTTAACAAGCTCATTCATGGTTTTGAAGTTTAGATGAGACAACTTCTTATGCCACAACCAACTTTCATCCTTACTTGCTTTACTCAGAAGACAAGTGACAGATTCTGTATTTGATGAATTGAAGTCAGCTAGGTACACATATCCTTTTCTCACTCCAGTGAGAACCACTTTGTTTTTCCTTTTGGTTGTCACAATACAGGCTTCTGATTTGAAGGTTACTGAATTGCCTTTATCACAAAGATGGATGATACTCAACAAATCGTGCTTGGGACCATCCACTAAGGCAACCTTCTCAATGATGATATTTTCTTTTGAAATCAAGCCATATCCCATAGTATAACCCTTGCTGTCATCTCCAAAAGTAATATTTGGCCCAGCTCTCTCCTTGAACTCTGTGAGTAGGGTAGAATCTCCAGTCATGTGTCTTGAACAACCACTATCCAAGTACCACAGATTCTTTCTGTTTCCCTGCACACATCAAAACCAAATCAAGTTAATTTTGGTATCCAAGTTTCCTTGGGTCCTGCCTTATTAGATTTCTTCTTTTTATTTCTTAGGTTTGATCTTATTTGACATGGGGATATCTGTTTCATCCTTAGTCATCTGAGTTGGACCTTTGAAACCAGTCATTGAAACAGAATTATCATGCACATTTTGATTAACAAGAAAAGGCATGTTGTTTACAAACATGTTATTCCAATAGGGCATGCTAAATGGCATTTGAGGCATACTAAATGCAACATAATAAGGATTAGGTGCAAATGGCATATTAGCAAATTGTGCATTCATATTTTGTGTAGACATAACATTCATAGGCATAGAAGGCATAGCATTCATGTTGGGAAAAGAAGATGGTACAGATACGGGAGTAGGCATAGCAAGCTTACAATTAACAGACATATGATTAACACTACCACACTTAACACAGATTTTTCTTGGAGCATATTTATCAGGTGTGTAGTTGTTATGTTTGTTAATCCCTACTTTCCCATTTCTATTATTTTTCTTTTTAGTTTCTGATTTAACCTCAATCGTTTCTAATCTGTCATTCAATTGCTTGATAGACAGATGATCGACATTCACTTTCTTCTCCTTCTTCACTTGACTTGATTCTCCTGAAACAAAGTTTTTAGAAACTGATCCATATTTTTCATTTAACTTGGCAAGTTTTGCTTTGCTCACAGGTTTGCTCACAGCCGACGGATGAGAATTTATGTCACTCGATGGATAATTCTTTTAATTATCCGACGGATGACTCTCATCATCCGTCGAGTCCACATCTGTTAGCAATCCTTCAACCAAATTGGATTCCAGCTTCTCCTTACTCTTCATCCAGGCTGCATCACAAAAGGACTCAATACCTTGAACTTTGGTGATTTGAGCATGAACATCTCTGGATGATTTCCATGCCTTAATCACCTCATGTTCTCGTTCAAGCTGCTTCTTCAAAATCTCTTCTTTCTTCAAGGACTCAGTTAATTCCTCCTTAGCAATCTTACATTCTAGTTTCAATTTCTCAAATTCAATAAACTGAGACTCTAGCACATTATTCCCCTCACTTAAAAACAGATTGTTTTCTTTGATTTTATCATTTCCTTAGTGAGAGACTTAAGTGTAACACACAAATGATATAATTCTGTAGACATGTCATTAATTACAGCATTACACTCCGCCTTAGATAAATGTGCTAGGTTAGTGGTAATTACCTGATTACTTGGAGAACTCATTTCTGTTTCATCAGACTTGGCCATCAGGGCTAGATTGACATAGCTAACATCTTCCTCTTCATCCAGACCATCTGCTGCCCAGTCATTTTCTTGTGTAATAAAAGCCCTTTCCTTTTGTTTGAGCAACTCAAAATACTTCTGTTTATGATCCACTGGCTCAAACTTCTTCTTGCTGGAATCTGACTTTCTACACTTACTGGCAAAATGCCCTGCCAAGCCATATTTGAAACATTTGAATTTTGATTTATCCACCATGTTTCTATTTGGCTTAGTTGCTCCAAAGTTCTTATTAAACTTGAGCTTGGAAAATCCTCTGGAAAGGAATGCCAGATGTTCATCAATATCATCCATGTCATCTTGGCTCAATAAATCTTCATTTTCAGCTACCAGCCCCTTGCCCTAGTTTTCACAGACCTTTGTAGTAGACTCAACAGCTTCTACCTTCACCTCTTTCTGTTTCTCCAACTCAGCAACCAGTGCTATTGACCTTCCTTTCTTCCTTCCTTTCTCCATCCTCTCATCTTGCTCTATTTCAAGCTCATAAGTTTTCAGGATGCCATACAGTCTCTCCAAAGTGAACTCCTTGTAATCTTGAGAGTTTCTCAATGAGACTGTCATTGGTTTCCATTCCTTTGGAAGAGATCTAAGGAACTTGAGATTGGAGTCTTTTGTATGATAGACTCTTCCATGCAACTTCAGAGCATTTAGAAGTTTTTGAAACCTACTAAAAATGTCAGTAAGAGACTCACTATCTTCACAATGAAAGTGCTCATATTGCTGAATTAGCAGCTGCATCTTATTCTCCCTTACTTGCTCAGTACCATCACAGATAATCTGAATTGTGTCCTAAACCTCTTTGGCTGTTTTGCAGTTAATGATGTTATCAAACATATCACCATCAACTCCATTGAATAATATATTTATGGCCTTCTTGTCTTTCCTGACTTGCTCAATATCAGGATCTGACCATTCATGCCTAGGCTTGGGAACAGATGGTTCATTGCCTGTTACAGCTCTCATTGGCACATGAGGACCTCTCTCTATGCAATCCACACATGCCTCATCTTGAGAAAGAAGATGTAGGTGCATCTTCACCTTCCAGTGGTGATAATTATCTTTATCCAGAAATGGAATCTTGACTCCAACATCCTTCTTGTTCATCTTGCTGTTTTGTTGTGATCTTTAAACTCTTTGTACTTCAAGAGCTTGCTCTGATACCAATTGTTATTCCCTACCAATACAACAAGAATTACAGAAGGGGGGGTTGAATGTAATTCTGGCTACTTTTTGAGATTTACGAAAAATGGTTATAACTCAATTTATATCTAACTGTTTGATTTGCAAAGTGCGGAATACAGAGTTAAGTTAATCAAACATAAAGTAATAAACAATCAAGTCTTTAAAACTTTCTGGTGGATTTGAATGTATCCACAATATATATATATATATATCAAGAGAACCCTGTGAAGCTTGAATAGCTCACAGCTGCTTTACAAGTGAACAACTAAACTTGCAGAGAAATGCTACAAGATACAACTTACAAATATTTCTCTGAAAATGTATTTTTTCTTAGTCTATTGTTGTTATTGTTCTAATTGCTAACTTGGTTTATGTATCACCAAGTTTACATAGAATAAGACAAGATAATAAACAAACCCTATCAAGTCTAACTCCATGCTGCTTCACTACTCTATTTCAGCATCTTTGAAAATCTTCATAACTTGCATGGAAATGGTATTGCTTCTTTGTTGTCAAAACCCGGCTAAACAGGCTGCCACATTCCTTTTGCAAACACTCGACGCATGTGACTGTGTTGTCACTGTCAACAGATATTTGAATTGATCATCCGTCGGGTACATGCTTGTTATCCGTCGGGTAGCCTTGTTGATCATCCGCCGGGTAGCTTTGTTGATCATCCGTCGGGTAGCCATTTATCAATTGACTCTATTTCATTTGTGCAAAATTACAAGACATCTTATATTTACATTTGATCAACCTATTCTGCACATATACTAGCAGTCTACATGATTCATAAACTACTACATAATCTATACAAAGTTGTTTACAGAAATGTGCTACACTACTTATTGTTACATAAGCTACTCACCCGATGGATGTCAATTAGTCATCCGTCGGGAGTATATTGAATCATCCGTCAGGACTATAATTGATCATCCGTCGGGTGTTACAAAATTCATTAAGTTAAATCTACTAAGGTGTTTTGTTTAGTTTATCATCAAGTACACAACATATTTTTAACAATAATTTGTAGCTTCATCACAAGTATTATGAAGTTGAAGAGGTCAACCTTAAATTCTTGATTACCCTTCCTGATCATTTGGAACAAAAGATATTTTCTATTAGAGAAAGAAAAGATTTAAATAGAATGACTCTGGAAGTCTTGTATGGTATCTTGAAGACATATGAGCTAAAAATGTTATAGACGAAGTCATTGAGAGCTAGACAAGGACATGTTATTGAAGGATTAAGTGTCTTGGTAGCCAATGACAGTAAAACATCTGAAGAAGAACTAGAAGCTCAGACACGAGTTGTTCAAGCTGTTAAGCAGGAAAATAAGGAACCACAAAAGCAAGTCATATTAAAGCTAGTAAAGGATGAGTTCTACATTCTTGATGAACTGAATTAAATGGACCAGTCAATAGCTTACCTTGCAAGGAAATTCTCTAACATAAGGGTTAAAAAGTCAAAGTACTTCAATACCAAGGGTCAGACATCCAACAACAATAATAATTGGAAAGGAAAAACTCAGTTCAATTCAGCTGGAAAAAGTGGATACAAGTCATGGTCTGTTGACAGATCAAAGATAAGGTGCTATAATTGTGATGAACTAGGTCACTTTGCCACTGAATGTAGAAATCCAAAGAAAGTAAAGAAAGATAAAGCTTATTTGGAGTTGGAAGAAAGTATGAAGCACTATTGAGAAAGTAACATGGAAAGACTAATATTTCAGGAGGCAAAAGATGGGATGATACAGATGATGAGGATGATGTGAAGAATATGAATTACGCTCTCATTGCTTTAGAGTAAGGAGAATCATCTGCATCCAAATCAGAGGTACCAATTCTAACCACAATTGAATTAAATTCCACTCAATATAAAGAAAATTTTGAGAAAATGAGTGTATAGATGTTTCATATCCACACAAGCATGATGGAAGCCTCTAAGGAAGTGAGTAGACTGTCAAAAATTAATGAGAAGCTTGAGATTGAAAAACAGGAGCTAAAACTGCAGCTTGTTGGTCTTGAAACAGTCAAACGGGAAAATGAGTACCTTAAGAACAAGCTGAAGTGTGTTGGAGTAGAGACGGTGTTGAGAGAAAGAATTGAGAAAAATGATTTGAAGCTCAAATCATTCAAGATTGCATCTTAGTTGGTTGGTTAGTATCATGAGAAAAACAAACCATGTGCTAACATAGCTATTGGTTTGGATTATGAGGCCTTGAATTCTCACAAGAAAATTAAAACTGACAAAGGAAAAGACATTGCGAACCATGATGTTCCTTTGATGCTGAAGAAAATAAATAAACCTTTGTTCAAAACTTGTGAAGTAAATTTCAGTGAAGAGGAGTTGGTCATCAAGAAAGAAATTGCATATAAAGACAAAGAGAAGAAAAATGTAAAAACCACTCATATCACCAAATGCGAGATGAAGCCAGTAGTAATCCAAACTGCAAAGACACCAACAAAGGAGATAAAAATTGGAAACACTTGGAAAAATAAAAAGAACATAAATGAAAAAATAGGTGTAAACAAGAGCAACAATTATGCCTATGTTGCGGATACTCCAAGGAAGCAATGTCAAAAATGTGGCTCAACTAATTATGAAACTCACCTTTGTAGAAAGGCTGTTAGTAAGCCAAAGGTTAGAGGATGCAAGTACAATAAGGCATTGATTGAACATCCCTATTCCTTCTGTTGATTACATTCCTTGCAATATGAAGGTTATGACAAGCTATCATAAGTTGAGAAAAGATCTTAAGGAATTCAATCTTGGATCTGAGATTAAAAAGGAAAATATTGATCAAACTATGAACGATGTTCTTTTTGAAAATTCAAATTCTACTTCTACAACTTCTGTGAAAAAGAATAGTGTGTCCACTACTGCTTGGGTAGCTAAACACACTAAATCCTCATTATGTGCAGGGAAAGAAGATTAAAGTCATATGGATCATTGACAATGGATAATTCAGGCATATGACAGGTGATAAGGCCCTTCTATCACAGTGTGAGGAAATGGTTGGCCCATTGGTGACTTTTGGAGACAACAACAAAGGATTCACAATGGGATATGATGAGTAACTCGAATGGGATGATCTGGAAAGGAGGAACTAACGCTACTCGTCTTGAAGAAGCCTTGACTTTATAGAACTTATACAAGAAAGAGAGATTTTTTGAACATTTATGTAAAATGAAAAGAGAAAGGTTGAGCTGTTTATATAGACACAACCTTCGAGAAGGTTGAAGCCAAAAACTGATCTCTTTCGTTTTCAAAACCAACGGCGGAGATGAGATTCCATTGGGATTCAACGGCTCAGATTAGAGCGTGGATCTCTAAAAAGGACAACTTTTTACAATTCTCGCCTCTCCAAAGTGACGATCACGTTACTCGCTCTCCCCCATTTCACGTGATGGTTGCATGCCTTACTTGTCCTTATCAACACACCCGTATGATGGTACCTCAAAACTAGAGGCCTTGTTGTGGATATGTTGTGAACTTGATGATTTCATTAAAAAAACACCTTAGTAGATTCAACTTAGTGTATTATGTAGCACTCGACGGATAAGCAAATATAGTCCTGACGGATGACTCAATACAGTCCCGACGGATGATGATTTGACATCCATCGAGTGAGTAGCTTATGTAACAATAAGTCATGTAGCGCATTTCTGCAAACACCTTTGTATAGATTCTGTAGTAGCATATAAGTCATGTTGACTTTAATTAGATATGCAGAATAAGTTGATTAATTGTACATAGATGATGTCATATAATTCTGCATAAATGAAATGAAGTCAAGAGCCAAATAGCTACCCGACGGATGATCAACAAAGCTACCCAACGGATGATCATGTACCCGATGGATGATCAATTCAAACATCTGTTGACAGTGACAACACGATCACATGCGTCGAGTGTTTGCAAAAGGAATGTGGCAGCCTATTCAACTGGGTTTTTGAGAACAAAGAAGCATTTCCATTTCCATGCTATTATGAAGATATTATGCTGGAATAGAGTAATGAAGCATCATAGTATTAGACTTGATAGGTTTTGTTTTATTATCTTGGCTTATTACTGTGTAATTTTGGTGATATATAAACCAAGAGTAGCAAGTAGAACAACAACAAGACTAAGCAAGTATTTTCTCTAAGAAACAATTGTAAGCTGAATCCTTTAGCATTTCTCTGTAAGTTTAGTTGTTCTTATTTGTAAGCAGCTGTGAGCTATTCAAGCTTCACAGAGTTCTCTTGATATATATATATATATATATGGTGGATACATTCAAATCCACCAGAAAGTTTTAAAGACTTGTGTTTTTATTACTTTGTGTTTTGATTCATAATTAACTTGTCATTCCGCACTTTGCAAATCAAAACACTGACATATATATTTTAAGTTAGAACATTTTAAAATTCAGAAAAAGTTTCAAGAATTCTCTTCAACCCCCCTTCTGTAATTCTTGTTGCATTGTTAGGGTCTAACAATTGGTATCAGAGCAAGCTCTTGAAAAACAAAGAGTTTAAAGATCACAACAAACAACAAGATGAACAAGAAGGATGTTGAAGTCAAGATACCTTTTCTGGACAAATATAATTACCACCACTGGAAGGTAAAGATGCATCTTCATTTACTTTCTCAAGATGAGGCCTATGTAGATTGCATAGAGAGAGGCCCTCATGTACCAATGAGAGCTACAAATGGAAATGAGCCATCAGTTCCCAAACCAAGGCATGAATGGTCAGATCCTGATATTGAACAAGTCAGGATAGATAAAAAGGCCATGAATATTCTGTTCAATGGAGTTGATGGTGACATGTTTGATAACATCATCAATTTTAAAACTTCCAAGAAAGTTTGGGATACAATTCAGATTATCTGTGATGGTACTGAACAAGTTAGAGAAAACAAGATGCAGTTACTAATTCAGCAATATGAGCATTTCCACTTTGAAGAAGGTGAAACTCTCACTGATATCTTTAGTAGATTTCAAAAGCTACTAAATGCTCTAAAACTGCATGGAAGAGTCTACCAAACCAAAGATTCTAACCTCAAATTTCATAGATCCCTACAAAAAGAATGGAAACCAATGACAGTCTCCTTGATAAATTCACAAGAATACAAGGAGTTTACACTAGAGAGACTGTATGGAATTCTAGAGACTTATGAGCTTGAAATAGAGCAAGATGAAAGAATGGAGAAAGGGAGAAAGAAAGGAGGGTCCATTGCACTGGTTGCTGAGTTAGAGAAAGAGAAGGAGATGAAGATAGAAGCTGTTGAGTCTAGTTCAAAGGTCTGTGAAAACAAGGGCAAGGGGTTGGTAGCAGAAAATGAAGATTCTTTGAGCCAAGATGATATGGATGACATTGATGAACATCTAGCATTTCTTTCCAGAAGATTTGCCATGCTCAAGTTCAAGAAGAACTTTGGAGCAGCTAAGCCAAATAGAAACATGGTGGATAAATTAAAATTCAAATGTTTCAAATATGGCTTGGCAGGGCACTTTTCCAGTGAGTGTAGAATGTCAGATTCCAGCAAGAAGAAGTTTGAGCCTGTGGATTATAAACAGAAATATTTTGAGTTGCTCAAACCAAAGGAAAGGGCTTTCATTACACAAGAAAATGACCGTGCAGCAGATGGTCTGGATGAGGATGAGGATGTCAGCTATGTCAATCTAGTCCTAGTGGCCAAGTCTGATGAAACAGAGACAAGTTCTTCAAGTAATCAGGTAATCACCAGTAACCCAGCACATTTATCTAAAGCTGAGTGTAATGATGTTATCAATGACATGTCTACAGAATTATATCATTTGCGTGTTACACTTAAGTCTCTCACTAAGGAAAATGCTAAAATTAAAGAAAAAAAATTATTTTTAAGTGAGAGGAATAATGTGCTAGAGTCTCAGTTTATTGAATTTGAAAAATTGAGAATTGAGTGTAAGATTGCTAAGGATGAATTAACTGAGTCCTTGAAGAAAGAAGAGATTTTGAAGAAGCAGCTTGAACGAGAACATGATGTGATTAAGGCATGGAAAACATCTAGAGATGTTTATGCTCAAATCACCAAAGTTCAAGGTATTGAATCCTTTTGTGATGCATCCTGGAAGAAGAATAAGGAGAAGCTGGAATCCAATTTGTTAGAAGGATTGCTAACAGATGTGGACTCGACGGATGATGAGAGTCATCCATCGGATAACCAAAAGGATTATCCGTCAAGTGACATAAATCCTCATCCGTCGGCTGTGAGCACACCTGTGAGTAAAGACAAAGTTGCCAAGTTAAATGAAAAATATGGATCAGTTTCCAAAAAATTTATTTCAGGAGAATCTAGTCAAGTGAGGAAGGAGAAGAAAGTGAATGTTGGTCATCTGTCTATCAAGCAATTGAATGACATACTAGAAAAGATTGAGGTTAAAACAGAGGCTAAAAAGAAAAATAACAGAAATGGTAAAGTAGGGATTAACAAACATAACAACTACACATCTGATAAGAATGCTCCAAGAAAAATCTGTGTTAAGTGTGGTAGTGTAAATCATCTGTCTGTTAATTGCAAAACTGCCATGCCTACTTCCATATATGTGCCACCTCCTTTTCCCAACATGAATGGCATGCCTTCTATGCCTATGAATGCTATGTTTACACAGAATATGAATGCACAATTTTCTAATATGCCATTTGCACCTAATCCCTTTTATACTGCATTTAGTATGCCTCAAATGCCATTTAGCATGCCCTACTAGAATAACATGTTTACTAATAGCATGCCATTTCCTGTTAATCAAAATGTGCATAATAATTCTGTTTTAATGAATGGTTTCAAAGGTCCAACTCAGATGATTAAGGATGAATGTGATATCCCCAAGTCAAATGAGATCAAACCTAAAAAACAGAAGAAGAAAGCTAACAAGACAGGACCCAAGGAAACTTGGGTACCAAAATCAACTTGATTTGATTTTAATGTATGCAGGGAAATAGAAAGAATCTGTGGTACTTGGATAGTGGTTGTTCAAGACACATGACTGGTGATTCTACCCTGCTCACAGAGTTAAAGGAGAGAGCTGACCCAAGTATTACTTTTGGAGATGACATCAAGGATTATACTGTGGGATATGTCTTGATTTCAAAAGACAATGTCATCATTGAGGAGATTGCCTTAGTGGATGGCCTCAAGCACAATTTGTGGAGTATCAGCCGACTTTGTGATAAAGGCAATTTAGTGATCTTCAACTCAGAAGCCCGTGTTGTGACAAACAAGAGGAGCAAAAAAGTGGTTCTCACTGGAGTGAGAAAGGAAATGTGTACTTACCTGACTTCAACTCATCAAATACAGAATCTGTTACTTGTCTTCTCAGTAAAGCAAGTCAAGATGAAAGTTGGTTATGGCACAAGAAGCTATCCCATCTAAACTTCAAGACCATGAATGAACTTGTAAAGAAAGAACTGGTTAGAGGCATTCCTCAAGTGGAGTTTTCTAAGGATGGACTGTGTGATGCTTGCCAAAAGGGAAAGCAAATTAAAGCATCATTAAGAAAGAAGCTTGATTCAACAATTGAAGAACCTTTGCAACTGCTGCACATAGATTTGTTTGGACCAGTCAATGTGTTGTCCATCTCCAGAAAAAGATTTTTCCTAGTAATTATAGATGATTTCTCAAAGTTCTCTTGGATATATTTCCTTAAGTCTAAAGATGAGGCTTGTGAAATCATCATCAATCACATAAGGCAAGTCAACAATCATCCTGATTTCAAAGTTAGAAGAATCAGGAGTGACAATGGAACTGAGTTCAAGAATTTTGTCATGAGAGCATTTTGTGAAGAAAATGGGATTTTATATGAGTTTTCAGCAGCAAGAACTCCACAAAAAATGGAGTAGTAGAAAGAAAGAACAGATCACTTATTGAAGCTGCAAGGACAATGCTTGAAGAATCTAAATTACCAACATATTTCTGGGCTGAAGCTGTAAATACTGCATGCTACACTCAGAATATTTCTCTGGTTAATCACGCAAAATGCATGACTCCCTATTAGTTGTTCAAGAACAAGGAGCCAACTCTAAATTTCCTTCATGTCTTTGGCTGTAAATGCTATATCTTGAGAAATCAAACTAATCAGAATGGGAAGTTTGATGCTAAAGCAGATGAAGGAATTTTTGTTGGATATGTTGTTGGTAAAGCATACAGAGTTTACAATCTGAGAACCAACATTGTTGTGGAATCAATACATGTTGTGTTTGATGATAAAAAGATTGAAGGACTACAAGATGGAGATTACCATGAGAGCCTCAAAGTTGAAAATGTGGAGAAGGTTAGTGATGCCAGTGATGATGAAAGTGATCAAGAAACAGTATCAAAGGATAATCCAGAGAAATCTACTACCAATGAAGCACAAAATTTAACATCTGTCGAGTTGCAAAATGCTTCATCTGTTGGGAGATAACCTGCTTTATCCGTCGGGAGACAACCAGCTTCATCCGTCGGTACTGAAGATTCACCATCCGTCGGGTCATCAAAAGAAGCTAAAAGTCAGAATAGATCACTTACGAAAAGTTCCCCTTTCTCAAATCAAAAATCCATAAACTCAGGGGGAGTTTCTAATAATCAAAACTCAATCACACATCAAGACAACAATGAGGCCTCTTCATCTAGAGCTAATATACCTCAATAAAGGAAATGGATAAAGGATCACCCCTTTGAGCTCATCATTGGTGATGTATCTTCTAGAGTTCAAACAAGGAGAACAACTCAAGAAGAATGTCTATATAGCAGCTTCCTCTCTAAGGAAGAACTAAAGAAGGTAGAAGAAGCTTTGTTGGATCCTGATTGGATTTTAGCTATGCAGGAGGAGCTAAACCAATTTGAAAGGAACAAAGTATGGAAGCTGGTACCCAAGCCTAAAGGATAGAATCCAATAGACACCAAATGGGTATTCAGAAACAAGATGGATGAAAACGGCATAGTAGTCAGGAACAAAGCAAGATTGGTTGCTAAGGGCTATTGTCAACAAGAAGGAATAGATTTTGATGAAACATTTGCTCCTGTTGCAAGACGTGAAGCCTTCAAAATTTTCTTAGCCTATACATCCCATGCCAATTTCAAGGTCTATCAAATGGATGTCAAAAGTGCCTTTCTGAATGGAGATTTGGAGGAGGAAGTCTATGTCAGTCAGCCTCCTGGTTTTGAAGATCCAAATTTTCCAGAATATGTCTACTATCTTCTGAAAGCACTTTATGGACTGAAGCAAGCACCTAGAGCCTGGTATGACACTTTGTCAAAGTTTTTTTAGAGAATCACTTCACTAGAGATATTGTAGACAAAACTTTATTCTTTAGAAATGTTAATGGCTCTAGCATACTTGTTCAAATTTATATAGATGACATTATTTTTGGCTCTACAGATGAGAAACTTTGCAAAAAGTTTGCCAAATTGATGCAAAGTAAGTATGAAATGAGCATGATGGGAGAACTAACTTACTTTCTTGGTTTACAAGTTAAGAAAGTTAGTGATGGAATATTCATTAGTCAAACTAAATACATTCATGATCTTTTAAAGAAGTTTGATCTAATGGATTGCACATCTGCAAAAACTCCCATGGCCACTGCAACTAAGCTTGAATTAAACACTACTGAAAAGTCTGTGGATATTTCAAGTTATAGGGGCATGGTTGACTCACTTCTGTACTTAACAGCTAGTAGGCCAGATATAATGTTTGCTACCTGTCTCTGTGCTAGATTTCAGGCTAATCCTAGAGAATCTCACTTAGTAGCTATTAAGAGAATTTTCAGATATCTCAAGGGAACACCAAAACTTGGCATTTGGTACCCTAGAGATTTTAGTTTTGATCTAACTGGTTATTCATATGCAGATTATGTAGGTTGTAGAATTGATAGAAAAAGTACAACAGGAACATGTCAATTTCTAGGAAACAAGCTTGTGTCATGGTTCAGTAAAAAGCGAAATTCAGTTTCTACTTCTACAGCTGAAGCTGAATATATTGCTGCTGGTAATTGTTGTGCACAGATTTTGTGGATGAGAAACCAATTGCTAGACTATGGTCTGCAAGTGGAAAGGATTCCTATTTTCTGTGATAACACAAGTGCAATTGCCATCACTGAAAATCCAGTACAACATTCAAGAACAAAGCACATAGACATCAAGTACCACTTCATAAGGGAACATGTAATGAATGGTACTGTGGAACTACATTTTGTTCTAAGTGAAAAATAGTTTGCAGATATATTTACCAAGCCACTTGATGAATCCACCTTTTCAAGGTTGGTAAGTGAGTTAGGTATGCTTAATTACTTTTGAATCTTTTCAGATAATTTGCAAGTTGTAATGCAGTCAGAAATTTAATTGATTTTTCATTCTTGGATGAAATTTTGGCTAAGTCAAAATTTACATCTCGACGGATGATCATTATCCATCGAGTTTGATCATCCGTCGGTATACTATTTGTTAATAAAATCAATTATTTTTCTGAAATATTTTATAACTCGACGGATAACTGTTTATCCTCATCCGTCGAATTGTCTAAATCCTAGCCATTAATTTTCTGAATATTATCCATCGAGTTTACTTACAGTGTATAAGCATAACACGACGGATAATTGATGGAATTTTTACAGTTTATTTATTAAACGGCTATTTTGGGCAATTTTTATTGGTCACTTTATTTTACTTTATTATTTTTGACAGTTATTTTTGAGATAGTATAAAAGCTTAATTCACTTTCATTTCTTTTCTTTTATCATTCTCAAATCATCTGCTCTAACCTCTCTCTTTCTCTAAAGCACTTACTCTCTCTTTCTCTGCAAGTTTTTACTCTCTAACAATGGCACCAGTCATCAAAATCATGTCTCAAACTGACTTTATCTATGAGAAGAACAATTTCATGGCTCTAGTGAACAAGGGGATTCAGCAGTCTGGCGACTACCATAAAATGATGGATTTTGTGAAGAACAGCAAACTCAACTCTACCATGCTGGAATCACCCACCATTTACTGTGAGGTTGTTGAAGAAATGTGGACGACTGCAACATACAACTCAACTGATAAGACTATCACTTTCACCATTAAAGGTAAAGAATTCTGTTTTAATAGTGATATTGTCAAAGCATGTTTCAAAATTCCTGATAATACTGTAACTTCTCCACACATAGACACTGATATTGTTAATATGCTTAATTCCATGGGCAATGCACTCTCTACTTCTAAATTAAGTGAAATTAGGAGGTTTGGTCTTAGGAAGGAATGGTTAATATCTCTATGCGCAACATGCTTTAAATGCTAGTAATTGATAAATTTTTCAACTTTAGTGATCTTGTCATATTTGAGTTGGGGTTTAAATTAGGGGAGCTAAATAAGAGGGGTAAAAATGTTTACTATGCTAGATTTTTAATGATGCTTATTAACCACCTCTCCGAGGATATTGTGCTTGAGAACCCAACCAACAAATTAGATTGTTGGGTTCAAGAGAGGAGAATCATTGCAGATTTGAACAGGGCAAACCATCACAAAGAGGTGCCACTCTTCTATTTTCCAGCTATGGAGGCACCTCAGGTAAGTGAGGTAATTTCAACTGTTTCTACTCTCCCAACCTCACAAACTTCTTTACATTCTAGTGTAGCTATGGCAACTGTGTCATTGACCCAACAGTTGCCTACCCAAGCTACCAAATCCAAAATTTCAAAAACAAAGACAAAGAAAGCCCCCTCTGGTGTCTCTCAAAAGATGCCAGTTGTAAAATCCACAACACCTAAAGAGGGAGTGTGAAGGTGGGTAAGAAAGGTGAGGGACAGGGTGAACATCAAAGGAAACCTAAGGATAAGGTTGGAGAGGTGAGGGTTTCCCAGCCTAGCCACACTGCAGTTTCCCAACAAACTGCAGTGCTTAACAAGGATATAAGCTCATTACTAGTTGCATCCTCCCAAAAGGATGTGACTATTGAACATAGCTCTCAGCCAAGAGCACATGCCAAAAGGGTAAGGGACACAAGCTCACCCCAAACTTACACTAGAAAGAAGAAATCAAAGACCCTTGGGGATGCACAGGGTTCACACACTGTGCAAACTGGAGCTAAAGACACAGTCACTACACCTTCTCAAAGTCAGGTTGATGTGGCTCCAATAAATGTGGAGTCATAGCCAAGATCTCTAATAAATGAAGCACCTGAAACACCAAATTCTCCCACACACTCTTTGGATGTTGACATGATAAACACATCACTTCCAAATTCTCCATCTTTAACTCTCTTGGAGAAGCCAAAAATCAAAACAAGTGAGCATCATCTTCTAGATGATTTGTTGGCTCACTTGCCATTTCTTTCTGAAACTGTTGAGACATCTGTGCCAAAATTTTTATCAATCTGCACAGAGTCCATAATAGTTTCCACTCCAAACTCATTCATTTCTACTCACTCGATGGATATCGTTCATCCGTTGAGTAGTGATTGTATCCCGACGGATAATCTTAACAGCGGTTATTCATCGGATAGTCAAACTGCTAACCTGGCGGATATTCCTTATCTGTCGAGTGTCTCTGCACAGCTTCAAATTTCATCAATTATTACAAGTGCAGAAGACTTAGTAGTAGTTCAATCACTCCTAGGACTGAGGGAAGGGAGTGAAATAAGTGATAGTCTGGGTTGCTCCCAGGAAAAAGGAGAGGAAAAGAGTGAACCAATGCAGTCCATTTCTTCAGGACTGACAAAAGTGAGTATGAGGAGTCCCACCTTAGATGGTGAAGGTAAGTGTGTGAGGGTGGGGAGCCAAGGTAAGACCTTGATGCAATAAAAGAGAGATCATGAGAGAAATGCAGGTACATAAGTGATAAGGATGGAAAATATTGCAAGTGAGTCAATGGATGTCAATGATGCAGAAAGGGAAAGGCAATTTCAGCAAGAATATCAAGCTGTTATAGATTCTATTTCCCTGGATGTTGAGATATTTACTCACCCTGTGACAGCTTACCAAACCCTAGCTGTACAGGGCAATGATGAAGCTGAAAGATTGTTGAACTTGGTACATACTACACAATCTTTACAGAGAGCAAAGGATGCAATCACTGCTATGCCTTCCAACATTGGCAGTGATTTTGAACTGGATGAAACTTCTTTTGGGGATGCTGATGGGGATGATAAGGAAGATAGCATGGACATAGGGGGAGATGCAGATGTTCCCGCCTGGATGCTAACAAAAGAATGCTCCTACTCACATCTCCAATTAACACTATTCAAGCTAATTCATGACACCCAAGCAGCCATTCAGCATCTTCCAATGCCAGTACAAAGAAGCTACTCACATCACATCTTGAAGCACTCCAGCTGCATAAAATTCAAGCCCTCCAACACAGTCAGAGTGTGGATGCAATCAAGCAAGAAATTTCTGAAGTCAAGCAAGATGTTATAGAAAGCATGGATGCTAGACTCCCCGCAACCACCATGACTGAAATTGTTCAAAAGCTAAAGAAGGAGGTTGATCTCAATAGGAAAGTCGAGGCCATGGACTCAATATTATCTGCTGTAGAGAGGTCAATGGCCAAGATACTTAACAATCAAGAAACTCAGACTACACTACTCCAACAGTTGGTGGCTTCTCAACTCCCTCCCACACAACTTGATGATAACAAAAAGGGGGAGAAAGACTCAAGTGAGGGGGAGAAACAACTCAACATTCAAGGTAACAAAGTAATTGTGCCTACAATTGCTTTCACTAAGCCACTAACTAAAGACAATATTGATCTGATTAATGAAGCAGCAGCCACATTCAGAGCAGCTGAAAAGAAGCAGTTGAGCCAAATTAACTGGGAGAAAATTGATGAGGACATTCAAAAGAGGTTTGGGCTAGCAAAGAAGCCAGAAAAATCTGTGAATGAAATGAGCATGAATAATCTGGAAAGAGGACAGCCATCCTGCATCAAATCTCCAAAGGCTGAGCTAATTTTGAAACCAAAGGTGAACTATCCTAAACCTTCTCTAAAGAACCCTTTGGATATAGTGTTTAAGACACCAAAGCCTAATGAAAAGAATGTGCTGTCAAGATCTATTGAATTCTACAAGGATCCAGCTGATTCAGCATTGAAAAGAAGAATTGCCAAGATTTTCAGGAATGGTAAGGAAATTTGTGTGGTGGCTGGACACCCTCAATTTGCTAAAGTAAAAAGAGAAGAAAAGGAAAGATTGAAGCAAGAAAAGAAGCAAGCGGCTCTAGATGCTAAAAAGGTTAAACAAAAGAAGGAGCAAGCTGCTATCTTGGCCAAGCTGCAAGCTGTGAAACCTACACAACAAATTCCTGAACAATAATCTGAAACCACTGAATCTAAGGAACTGAAAATGCAAGAAGAATCACAGTAGAGAAAAAGTTTTAGATACAAACTTCATGCAAAGAGAAAAGTGGACTTTAATAAAAAGGGATTGGAAGATCAATTTCCCAAAAGGTCTACATCTGCAACAACTCAAACATCCATGCCCTCTGTGGCACATGGAGAATTCAAGATTGATCCATCCAAGAATTTTCATGGTGAACCTATCATTGCAAAGGATGAGCCAATAGACTGGGATAGTCTACCAATACCTGAACTCAATCTACCTCACTTCATGAAGCCAAAGAAAACAAAGACCAGAGCAGTCAAGAAGGTGAAGCCCTCAACTCTCAGATCCAAGTCCCTAACCAAAGCTCAAACCAAACTCAACAAGGGAGACATCATGTCGTCTGTAACATCAAGGAATTCTCTGATCTAAACCTCTATCTAGATGAACTGGAAGAAGGTAGAGGGATTGATGCTTACAGGAATCTGCCTGAAAGGTTAGTTTTCAAGTACAAGGGAGGAAAAGAGATTCAATGGCCACTTCATAGGATCCTTCAAGAAAGCCAATCTGTGTTGATAAAGGTTTATTCATCATTTAAGAAGAACTTTGGATTCAATGTGACTGCTAGAAGACTAGTTCTAAAGAAGATTGAAGAACTGAGGAGTATTAGAGCCAAAGATGCACTCCCAAAGACTCAAACTATTTCTTACACTGGAAGTAGAGTGCATCTAAGGCCCTACTGGCTGATGGAATTCATGGATGATAAGGGAGTTGAAAGATTCTTCAAATTAGAAGACCAGTTGAGCATCTCTAACAATGAGACTCTTTTGTAAATGCAAGGAATGCTAAATCTCTCAGAATCTGATGAACTGGAATTCCACAGACAGCTCCAAAATCAGATAGAAGAAAATAACATAAAGCTTGGAAAGAGATCCAAATTATCAAGGAAATAGATCAATCTGCTCAGGCTAGAAGAGCACCTTGAAAATGACTGTGAGCAAATCTTTGTACATTTTGTTATTTGTAGAACTTTACAGTTTTATCTACTTTCATTTAAATTTGTTTTTTTTGAGTGTTTTGTTATCATCAAGTTTCTCTTAATTTATGGCTACAATTCTAGTAGACATAAATTGGGGGAGATTGTTGGGGATATGTTGTGAACTTAATGATTTCAGTAACAAAACACCTTAGTAGATTCAACTTAGTGTATTATGTAGCACTCGACGGATAAGAAAATATAGTCCCGACGGATGACTCAATACAGTCCCGACGGATGATGATTTGACATCCATCGAGTGAGTAGCTTATATAATAATAAGTTATGTAGCACATTTCTGTAAACACCTTTGTATAGATTCTGTAGTAGCATATAAGTCATGTTGACTTTAATTAGATATGCAGAATAGGTTGATTAATTGTACATAGATGATGTCTTATAATTCTCCATAAATGAAATGAAGTCAAGTGCCAAATAGCTACCCGATGGATGATCAATAAAGCTACCCGACGGATGATCAACAAAGCTACCCGACGGATGATCAACAAAGCTACCCGACGGATGATCATGTATGTTAGGTCACACATACACTGTAGAGGGGGTGAATACAGTGTATAGTACACTCAAATCGAACTTTAAGAACTTAAGTAACAGAAAACAAACTTTATTGAAATAATAAACTCTGTTACAGTATGAAACTGTTACCTCTTAGTGATGAACAAATATCACGAGAGCTGCTAGGGTTACAATGAATAATCTTCTCGAATATATGATAACACTTATAGTGTAAATCCTATGTCTGTGTTTATATACTACACAGTTACAAGATAATCGCTAATTGATATGGAATATAATTCTGCTTCCTAAAATATATCAATCAGATATCTTTTCTTCCAAGTATTCCATTCTTCACGGAATTCCTTCTTCATGCATATCTCTTCTTATGTTTATCTTGATCTTCTTTCCTTTAATGAGCTACTGTCCTTATCTGATCATCCTTCAGCACTTAAGTTCTGATATCTATCTTCTGATGATTATCTCCTGATAATATAAGTACTGATATCCTTAAGTCCTGACTTCCAGTATAAGTACTGATAAACAGTTAAGTACTGATTTATCCTGTTCAAGTAAGATCTGAAAGCTAAACATAAAACATATTAGCCATGACATTATCAAATATATCTAACAATCTCCCCCAACTTGTAAATTAGCATAATATACAAGTTTAACAGATATTTGATGATGTCAAAAACATTAAGTACAAATGCATGAGAATTAGACTAGATAACTACAACTTACAGTCCTTAAAGCTTTTACCAATTTCAACTTCTGATAACAACTTCAGTCTGTATAAATATCAGAATTTAAGCAGTTGTAGATCTTCGACTTGGCTTCATTATTTTCTGATCTCTCTGATGTCAGGAGTTGTTCTGAGATAGTTCTTCAACAAACATTTCTCAGCATATCTGAGTTCATCAATCATTCTCCTTTTGACATCTTTAAGCTCTGCAGTATCTTCACTAGTTTGAAAGATTGCATCTCTGAGATCATTGATCTTTGCTTTTCTCAACTCCTGATCTAGTCTTATGACATAAGCTTTGTCAGACTCCAGATTGAATTCAAGTCCCTTAATACCAAAATATGTTCTGATCTGTGCAGTATTAGGCTTCATATCAACAATATCACCATTGTGATCTCTGTACTTTGGAACATATGTGCTGTCAGACTTAACAGAATAAAGCCTTTTCTATCTCTGAATCTGTTCTTTTAAGTAGTTTGCAGCAGTCCCTGTTATTCTGTCATCCACTTGAAGTAAGAAAAGTACATGCTCCAATTCTTCAAAATACTTCAATGGAATGGCATTTTGTCTTATATGATAAACCCTACCATCTGTCATGAAATACAACATGATGTATTCTTTCAAGTAGGTATGGTAAACCATCTGTACAGATTCCAGTTGATTCAATCTCTCAGGAGTTGCTCCAATACCTGGTTCACTCAAGGAAGTTGGATCATTGGTAGTGTTGTGTACTCTTCTTTCATCAGCAATTCCCAATCCAGTTTTATCTCTTGCTTCCTTTCCAATAACTACTCTTGCTTCAAAACCACTTGCAGTAGTCTTCAAAGATTGAGTCTGTTTTGCTTTAGTGAATCCTGGTAGGAGTATCTTTGGTCTATCTTCTGATATCAAGTTAACTTGAGCTGTGTCAGAGGTTACTTGCTTCTTCTGAATATCAGAACTTACAATTTCTTGACTCTGAACAACTTGAGCCATGTCAGAGGTTGTTTTAAGAACTTTTCTTGAAGTCAGAGCAAGATCATCCTTTTCATCAGTAATTTATTTATCCTCAGGAGGTACATAAACCTTGATAGGTTCACCAACCTTTTCTTTACCCTTGGATCTTGGATCTATCTGTGGTTGTGATCTAGCCAATGTCCATTCCTGGATTTTCTTGAAGAAATAACCGTCTTGATATTTCCTCATCAAGATCTAAAAGTTCATCAGAACTTAACTTTTTACCAGCAGCAGAACTTATTCTTTTCCCAGTATCAGAACTTGTCCTGTGACTAGCTTGTCTTGATGTAAACCTTCTACCTTGACTATGACCGCTACCCATTCCAGAGTATCCTTGGTCATCATTTCCATCATCCTTTCCTTGCAGTGTCTTGTTAGTTTTGCATTTGGACTTAATTACCTTCTCCCCCTTTTTGGCATCAGCAGGTAGTAAAAGAGAGATAAGTAATTCCACTGAGGATTGGATTTCAGTAAGTTGCGATTGCTGAGAAGCTTGATTTATCAGAATTTCATCAATCTGAGCTTGTTGATGATCTTGAGTCTTCTCAATATAAGCAATCCTGTCAATGGTAGGTTGGAAGAACTTTTTCATATCAATTTTCCAAACTTGTTCTTGTTTGATAAAGTTCTCCTGAATCTTGTGTAGCTCTGCATGAGTAGTTGAATGAAGACCTTGTAAATGTTTATTACTCAATGCAGTGACTCTAAGCTGAGTTTTGAAATCATCAGAATTTAACATTTCATCAGCTTTAGTCAAGTTCTCAGCAAGATGCTTGTCAGATGGAACACATGAAACTGAGTTCCATTCCTTAGTCCACTCCTGACCTGTAGGAGTTTCACTCCAAGGTACTGGTGTTTCCCCGGTAATAAACTGCTTAACCAATTCAGACTTAGGAAGAGTCTGTTGAGGAGTATGTCCGGAAGGACCTGCTGCATCAGTATCTACAACATGAGCAGTTGGAGCAGCATCACCAGTATCTCCAGCATGTGCAGCATCAGAACTTACAGAATCAGTATCCTCTGATAAAACAAAAGTGTGAGTAGCAATGGAGGCTTCAGCATCCTCTAATTGCTGATCGGATACTAAGTTCTGATCAACAGCCATATCCTGATGCACACCTAAAGTCTGATCATCAGTATCTAGATGCAGAGAAGGTGTCTTAGATAATTCTGGAGTTTGAACAGCATCAGTAATAGGTGTTGGTGAAGGATTTGGTGCTGTTGGAGCTTCTAAGAGAAATACTTCAGACACAACCAAGTGTTGAACATCAATATCAGCACTTGTGCCTGGATCAACAAGAGACACAGATAGTGAGTTAGCCTTGTCAGATACAGCTTCCTGAGATGGAGTTGATGGAGAAGAAGTGACTGGAGCAAATTCCTTGTCTTGTGAGATCAGAGATTCCTGATCCCCTTCCTTAGCTGCTTCCTCTTCATCATCTGAAACTGGCCTTTGTGCCCTCTGTTTCTTGTACTTCTTTGTTGATTTGGATTCCTTGGGAGTTTCAGGAACTGTCATTCGTCTAAGCCTCTTGAGAAGCCTAGAACCCCCAATTTCAGAATCCTTCTGAGAAGTCACTTTCTCAGCTTCACAAACAACAGGTTCTCTAGAAGGAACCGGTTCCTCAGAATCAGATTCATCTCTCAATGCAATCCTCCTTCTCTTTTGAGGTGTTTGAGGAACATTCTATGTCCTCTTTGGCTTGGAAGATGAAGGCTTCACAGTAGGTGCTGAAGATGAAGGTTGAGCAGTCTGTGAAGTGGAGAGATAGGATTTGAGATATGTTCTGAGGGTAGGTTGAGTAGAATGAGTGGTAGGTGCTGAGGATGATGGTTGTTGGGTGTTTGTGGTTGGTTGGACATCAGAGTAAACAGATTTATAAGTATCAGGATCAGCATTTACTAGGATCTGTTTTACAGATTGAGGAATCTGTAATGGTCTAACCACTGTTTTCTTAGTATCAGCATTTACCAGATCATTAAAGTATCATTTTGCAACTCTAAAAGGTGGGGTTGAGGAACTGACTAATTGAGGTTCATCAGTACAAAAAGTATATAGAAGTTGACATAATCTAGCAAAATAGACAATATTTCTATCCTCTGTCATCCTATCCTCAATAAAACCAATTATTCCAGTTGCAAAATCATAATGAGTTTGATGAATAATAGCATACCCTATGTGCTGACTCAGAATTGGGATAGCATCAAAATTCGAACATTTGTTCCCAAAAGCTTTGGTGATGCAGTCAAAGAAGAAACTCCATTCTCTTCTGATATTAGGCCTTTTTAACTGCCCAAGCTTTGCCAAACTCTTTTCATATCCCAAATCAGCCATTAACTCCTAAGTGCTGATTTCTCTGGAGTTGAAAAAGTACAATTTTCTGGGAGATGTAGAGCTTTGCGTATTGTACTAGGACTGACTACATAAGATGAATCACCTACTTCAAAAACAATACTGAGAGTGCCATGTTTACCACCATCATCAAAGTGCCCAGTCCGCCAAAACGTCAGAACTTGTTGACTTGAAAAGACTACAGGCTGTGTTAATGCGTACCCAATCTTACTGTATGCAAGAAGATCTTGCACAAAATGCAATTCAGATGGAGCTTCAGCATGATCAAGAAATGCAGCATAGTTGTTTGGAACAAACTTAGCTCCATCAATGATTAAATCCTTAGGTGCCATGTGAAAAATTGAGATTCAAAAGTGCCTGTTAGGTGTTTGATAAAATGTCTGTATGAAAAACCAACATGAGAAGAAAGAGAGTAAAAGTAAGTAGAGAGAAAAAAATATGAAGGAAATAAAAGATTAAAGAAATCCTCTCTCTTTTTTACTTATATTCTGAACAAAAATGTTACCGTTGGACACCTGTCAGACATGCAGTAATAACGGACAGTTACTGGGCTCGAGAAAACAGGAATCATTACTTACCCATTTGCCTAGTTTCAAGGAAAAACCGTTCCATTTATCAAGAGAAACAATTTTAATTCAAAATTTAAACCGTTATCACTGATTGAATTATTTTTCACTGCACCATTAATATTCTGAAAATAAATCACATGAAAATGACCAAGATAAATTAGATAAGTAAGTGCTGAAAACGAATCAGAACTTAATATAAAACAAAATTTATATGGTCATCAGAATATCAATCAGGATTTATCAACACAAGATAAAATTACTCAGAGACAAAATCTTGAAGTAAAAACAACTTTCATTAATATATCAAGACAATACATTCATGAAATGGAAATTACATCAATATTTATACAAGATTTTCCCTAAGCTTCTAAACCTAACATCAACAGCCTTAGTCCTAGCTAAGAAGCCTGACAAAGCTGATGATGAAGAAAAACAGGAAGAAGACAAGATTAAATCATTTCTTCTTCTTCCTACTCTCGACAAACAGAATGGGGAGTCTGATGATTCGCTCTTGCTGGCGGAGAGCTGCCAGTCTTTCCTCCTCCAATCGCTCCAAATGGCGATGGTAATCCATATAGAAGAACAGGAGGTAGGTCAGTACCTCCTGTGGGACAGAGTCCCATATCTCCTCAGGAATGGCTGTGACATGCCATTCCTGCTGCCAGTCGGCACAGCTTAGCTCCATATTGAAGTTTTGGTAGTTCAAAAACATGTTGTATCTGACCATTGTGTTTTTGAAAGAAAAAGTATGAAGATAAGTGTGTGAGAAGAATTTGATGGGAAGGCTGATGTGAAGTGGCTGCTTATATAGGCAAGAGAATTCCAGGAAACGTAAAAGTATTTAATGCTGACAGGTAGAATTAATTCTACCTCGTCTCCCTAGACTTTGAAAAAGAATAACATTCATTGGAAAGAGGAAACATGGTTTAAAGCGCACAAGAAACAAGTAACATTGGACTGTTCAGGTACAAATACCATTAACCCTAACCATAGTGACTATTAATCTTCCACTTCAACATATTCAAATATTAACTGAGACTGTTATCAAATTTTATTCACAGATAAGTCAAGTAAAACATTAGACTGTAATATCATAACTTAGACTTATATCAGAACTTAACAGTCATCAGAACATAATTTCTTAACTCGAAGAAGGAATGTCTATCTTAGTAAGTTCTTATACAAGTTCTGAGTTATACTCTTCAGAACTTAATCATCAGAATATGCAACCAGAGCTTGTCGTCAGAATTTGTGCAATAATGACACAATGATTGTTTATCTAAAATAACATAGACCACCACAGAAATTTTCATCATTCAGATGGAGTGATTAGTGTGTGCATTAAGCTAAATAACAGACAAAGAGTAAAGTGTGATTCACTTCAGTACATCTTAGAAATAAGGCATAACTAAAATTTTGCTAAAGAGCTGTCATTGTCCTGAAACCTATTGATGAATGAGTTCATGCTTGAGTCCACCTCAACTGTTTTGTGCTAATTTTATGCATCTTTTGAAATTCTATTTTACAGTGGCTTCTCAGTGTAAGTGAGTCACGACTGCTTATTAGAATTTATGCTATTATCAGAGTATTTCTCCAGTAATCATAGAGTGTGAAAAGTCACCAAGAAAATATTTTGCTTTTCTAATGCATATTTACTTAATACCAACAATGCACTTGCGTCGTCCCTTCCACATTTTTACTCTAGATCTCAAAGGAGTATCTGATTTTATTCTTTGATCTTTTTTCTTTTTCTTTTGATAAGTGAGGTTTATCAGCACTTAGTACATTCGGCAGTTTTACTAGTATCAGAACTTAATAGATGAGTAGCATTATTCTAATTTGTGACTTAGTAATAAGATATACAAAGTAAACTCAACTAAGCTCAATTATCAGAATTTGCTAGTGTCATAAGATTTCCACTGAAATAATTACTTCTTACATGGAATCATTTGTTTATTGAAGACTATTAGGTCAGTATCTAGCACAGTTATCCTCATAGGATTGAATAATTACTTAAGCATACATATCACTTATCAGAGTTTAGAAACATATATCAGACAACAGTCAGTACTTAAAAACATTTATCAATTAAGCACAAAATACACAATGAGATTAATTCTGTAAATACTGAGCATAAAGTCTGATAACACAGAACAAGACTAAGCAGATTTAGAGAAAGAACCTGAAACCATTCCAAGTTCATTTACCAATCTTGTAAAAGTAGCTTCACATAGTGGTTTTGTGAAGATATCTGCTAGTTGTTGATCTGTGGGAACAAAATGCAATTCCACTGTACCTTCATCCACATGTTCCCTTATGAAGTGGTACCTGATGCTGATGTGCTTTGTCATAGAGTGTTGAACTGGATTACCTGTCATAGCAATAGCACTTTGATTATCACAGTAAATAGGGATTTTGAAATATGTTAACCCATAATCCAGTAACTGATTCTTCATCCAAAGAATCTGTGCACAACAGCTTCCTGCAGCAATATACTCAGCTTCTGCAGTTGATGTGGAAATTGACTTTTGTTTCTTGCTGAACCAAGAAACCAATCTGCCTCCAAGAAATTGGCTGCTTCCACTTGTGCTTTTCCTGTCAATTTTGCAGCCTGCAAAATCTGCATCTGAGTAACCTATTAGTTTAAAGTCTGATTCTCTAGGATACCACAATCCCAGAGCAGCTGTTCCTTTAAGATACTTAAAGATTCTTTTCACAGCTGTTAAGTGAGGTTCTCTTGGATCTGCTTGAAATCTTGCACAAAGACAGGTAGCATACATGATATCAGGTCTACTAGCAGTTAGATAGAGTAGAGAGCCAATCATACCTCTGTAATCAGTAATATCTACTAATTTACCAGTATCCTTATCCAGTTTTGTTGCAGTGGCCATGTGAGTGGATGCACTTGAACAATCTTGCATTCCAAATTTCTTCAGCAAGTTTCTGGTGTACTTAGTTTGACAAATAAAAGTGCCTTCTTCATTCTGCTTGACTTGAAGGCCCAGAAAATAGCTAAGTTCCCCCATCATACTCATCTGATATCTTGACTGCATTAGTTTGGCAAACTTCTTGAAAAGTTTGTCATTTGTAGATCCAAAAATGATATCATCAACATAAATCTGGACAAGAAGTAAGTCCTTTCCATGGTTGAGATAGAAAAGTGTTTTGTCTATTGTTCCTCTGTTGAATCCACTTTCCAGAAGAAACTGAGATAATGTCTCATACCATGCTCTAGGAGCTTGCTTAAGTCCATAAAGTGCTTTATCAAGCTTGTAGACATAATCTGGATGTTTGGAATCTACAAAGCCTGGAGGTTGTTCAACATATACTTCCTCCTCCAATTCTCCATTGAGAAAAGCACTTTTCACATCTATTTGAAAGACAATAAACTTTTTGTGAGCAGCATAAGCCAAAAATATCCTTATGGCTTCTAACCTAGCAACTGGTGCAAATGTTTCATCATAATCAATTCCTTCCTGTTGAGAATATCCTTTTGCAACCAGTCTTGCCTTATTCCTTGTAATTATGCCATCACTGTCAGTTTTGTTTCTGAATACCCATTTTGTACCAACAACAGATCTATTCTTTGGTCTTGGCACTAGGGTCCAGGCTTTGTTTCTTTCAAATTCATTTAACTCTTCCTGCATTGCTTGCACCCAATCAACATCTTGAAGAGCTTCTTCAACTTTCTTTGGCTCAGTCTGAGAGAGAAAAGAATTGTAGAGACATTCATTTGAAGTACCTGTTCTAGTTCTGACACCTGCATCAGGATTTCCAATTATCAAATCAGGTGTATGTGATTTTGTCCACTTCCTTGCAGATGGAAGGTTTTCTCTAGAGCTGGATGCTCCCCCATGATCCATGCTATCTTCATTTTCTGATGCTCCCCCTGAAACTGTGCTCTCTGAGTTGGATTCTTCAGTATTTAGATTTTCAGCACTATCAGAACTTGGCTTATCAGAACTTGACGAATCAGAACATGAAGAGCCAGATGTATGTTCTGATGTTTCTTGACATGTGGTAGGATCTTGAGTATGCTCCCCCTGCATAGGTGCATCTTCCTTTGACGTAGTTACCACAGTTTCAATAACATCAGAGTTTAATCCATCAGAGTTTACAGTATCAGGACTTAGACTGTCAGGATTTTCAGTATCAGAATTTGAGTCTTCATTTTCAAATCTCAGCTGATCATGGTCAATGAAATCTTCAAGTCCAGTAATCTTCTTGTCATCAAAAGAGACATTGATAGATTCCATGACCATTTTTGTTCTCAAATTATAGACTCTGAAGGCTTTTGTGGAAAGTGGATATCCAACAAAGATTCCTTCATCAGCTTTTAGATCAAACTTTGATAGCTGTTCAGGATGAGTCTTGAGAACAAAACACTTGCATCTAAATACATGAAAGTATTTCAGATTTGGCTTCTTTTTCTTCACCATCTCATATAGTGTTTTTCCATGCTTGTTAATGAGTGTTGCATTTTGAGTAAAACAAGCAGTCTGCACAGCTTCAGCCCAGAAATAGGTTGGAAGCTTTGCTTCTTCAAGCATTGTACATGCAGCTTCAATGAGAGTTCTATTCTTCCTTTCAACAACTCCATTTTGTTGTGGAGTTCCAGGAGCAGAAAATTCCTGCTTTATTCCATGGTTTTTGCAGAACTCTTCCATTATCAAATTCTTGAACTCAGTGCCATTATCACTCCTTAAAATTTTGACAGAATCTTTGACCATTTTATCCAGCTGTTTGACATGATCAATCAAGATAGATGCAGTTTCACTTTTTGTGTGCAAGAAATACACCCATGTGTATCTGGTGAACTCATCCACTATGACCAATGCATACTTCTTCTTTGCAATAGACATGACATTTACTGGACCAAATAGATCAACATGTAGTAGATGATAAGGCTCAAGAATTGATGATTCAGTCTTATTCTTGAATGAAGATTTTCTTTGTTTGGCTTTCTGACAGGAATCACAAAGACCATCAGGAGCAAATACTGTTTTTGGCAATCCTCTCACAAGATTTTTCTTGACCAGTTCATTTATATGAGAGAGTTTCTTATGCCAATTCCAGCTTTCTTCAATTGATGCTCTACTCATCAGACAGATTGCAGAACCATCAGTACTTGTTGAAAGCTTAGCTTCATAAATGTTACCATGCCTGTATCCTTTCAGAACAACTTTGCCTTTAGATTTACTCACAATTTCACAGTGTTCTTCAAAGAAATCAACATGATAACCTCTGTCACATATTTGACTTATACTCAGTAGGTTGTGTTTAAGTCCTGAGACCAGAGCTACTTCTTTAATTATGACATTTCCAAGATTGATATTGCCATATCCCAATGTTTTTCCAATGTTGCCATCTCCATAAGAAACACTTGGGCCAGCTTTCTCCACAAAGTCTGATAACAGGGCCTTATTTCCAGTCATATGTCCTGAACATCCACTGTCCAGAACCAGAATATTTTTCCTGTTGCCCTGCAATCACAAAGACCACTAATTATTAGTTTTAAGGACCCAGACTTGCTTGGATCCTTTGGCCTTATTAAGTTTGTTAACATTTGCAGCGGATTTAGCATCAGAGTTTATGTTAACATTTTTCTTATCAGAACTTACACTATCAGACTTTGAATCAGAATTTACACTAGAAGGAACAATGGAAACTTTCTTCAAAGAAGGTTTTATTTGATAATAATCATAGTACAAACTATGATATTCCTTACAAGTATAAATGGAATGCCATAAACTACCACAATGAAAACAAGGATTTTGTGGTTTGTATCTAACAGACTGACTCTTAACTCCTGATTTTGAAGGTAAAGAGTGAATATTCTTATTCTTCCTGCAAAAAGAAGCCAGATGGTTAGAACTTCCACAGTTATGACATGTTTTCCTAGGAGCATCAGGAACAGGTTTATAATTATTACTTTTATTCACACCTTCCTTTCCATTCCTATTTTTCCTAGGTGATTTTACCTTGTTTGCATTCTTAACATCTTTCAGCTTATGCTTAAGCTGCTTCTTTGTCATTAAGCCTATGTTCACTTTAGCTGTCTTTTCCTATTTTAGTTTGTCAGAAGTTAATTCCTTTGTAACTTCTGATTTCTCATTTTCAGACTTTTCAGTTACAAACTTAACAGGTTTTAACTTTGGCTTTTGCTTATCAACAGGCTTCACTTCTTCATTTCCTTTATCATTCTTATCTTCTCCATAACCTAAGCCCTCTTTCCAGTTTCCACTACTTAGCAAATTTTGAGTTGTTTTGCCAGAGTTAGTCCAAGTCCTGATAATCTCTCTTTCCTTTTCTAACTCAGTTTTTAGAGATTCATTCATTTTTAGCACTTCATCCCTAACATAAAAAGCATCATCTCTATCCTTCTGAGTTTGATGGAACATGACTAACTCTTTTTCTAAGAAATCATTTCTTTTCTTAAATGCAAGATTTTCAGAAGTTAATCTTTCACATGTTAAAGTTTGATCTCTATAACTAACAAACATGGTTTTAAGATATCTTCTCAACTCATTAATATCATCAGTATGAAAAGCATAAGTAGTCTGAGGTACCTTTGTTTCAGCAGCTTCAGAACTGCTCTCAGCACTTTCTTTATTAGCATTTGCCATCAATGCATAGTTTTCCTCACTTTCAGAGTCTGAGGTGTCTGTCCAGCTTTTCTGCTTTGTGACAAGAGCCTTGACTTTGTCACCCTTTACCTTCTTGCAATCAGGAGATATGTGGCCTTTCTCACCACAGTTATAGCATTTAACATTGGTGTAATCTCCTCTGTCAGACTTTCCTCCTCTGCCTTCAGATCTTCTGAAATTCTTCTTATCAAAACTTATGCCTTTCCTGGAAAACTTCTTTCCCTTCCTAAACTTCCTGTATGCAATCTTTGTGATTCCTTTCACCATAAGAGCACACAGCTTCATCATCTCCTCATCAGCATCAGTCTCAGTCAAGCTTTCAGAATCTGAGTCATCATCACTCTCAGAACTTGATGACTCAGTATCAGACTTTATGAAAAGAGCTTTACCCTTGTCTTTCTTTGAAGAAGCTGCTATGGGGGATTCTTCTTCAGCCTTAAGAGCAACTGTCCTTGACTTTCCTCCTTTCCTCTTGCTTATTTGTTCCATCTCAAGCTCATGAGTCTTGAGCATTCCATAGATTTCGCCAAGAGTTGTTTCATCAAGATTGTAGTTGTCTCTTATTGTCGTTGCCTTCAAATCCCAGCATTCAGGAAGAGCTAACAGGAACTTAAGGTTTGAATCTTCAAGATCATACTCTTTATCAACCAATGACAAATCATTCAAAAGTTTGACAAATCTATCATATAAATCATTCAATGACTCATTAATCTTTGAGTCAAAGGGTTCATACTCTTGAGTGAGTATTGTCTTCCTGTTCTTCTTAATTGTCTCCGTTCCCTGACACCTTGTTTCCAGAGCATCCCATATCTCCTTAGCAGTCCTGCAGTTGATTACCCTGTTTGACATTACATTATCAATGGCACTATGCAGTAAGTGTCGTACCTTGGCATCCTTAGCAATTTATGCTATATCTTCAGCAGTATAATCACTCTTCTCCTTTGGTACGGTCTTTGCTGCTTCACCTGCAACTGCAACAGCGAGCTTGGTTGGTTTGTGAGGGCCTTCCTTAATTCTATCAAGGTATTCTGGATCTGTTGCTTCCAGGAACATGGTCATCCTTACCTTCCATATGGGATATTCAGATGGTCTCAGTATGGGAACTCTGATGGTCTCATACCGACTTTGAATTTGTGTCTTTGGTGGTTCCTCAGTTTTGGTAGGCTTAGTTGGAGTTTCTGTGTCCGACATGATTGTGTTTGGATCTTTAACTGTATGTGTGTTAACAGATAGGCTCTGATACCACTTGTTAGGTCACACAAACACTGTAGAGGGGGTGAATACAGTGTATAGTACACTCAAATCGAACTTTAAGAACCTAAGTAACAGAAAACAAACTTTATTGAAACAATAAACTCTGTTACAGTATGAAACTGTTACCTCTCAGTGATGAACAAATATCACGAGAGCTGCTAGGGTTACAATGAATAATCTTCTCGAATATATGATAACACTTATAGTGTAAACCCTATGTCTGTGTTTATATACTACACAGTTACAAGATAATCGCTAATTGATATGGAATATAATTATGCTTCCTAAAATATATCAATCAGATATCTTTTCTTCCAAGTATTCCATTCTTCACGGAATTCCTTCTTCATGCATATCTCTTCTTATGTTTATCTTGATCTTCTTTTCTTTAATCAGCTACTATCCTTATCTGATCGTCCTTCAGCACTTAAGTTCTGATATCTATCTTCTGATGATTATCTCCTGATAATATAAGTACTGATATCCTTAAGTCCTGACTTCCAGTATAAGTACTGATCAACAGTTAAGTACTGATTTATCCTGTTCAAGTAAGATCTGAAAGCTAAACATAAAACATATTAGCCATGACATTATCAAATATATCTAACAATGTACCCGACGGATGATCAATTCAAACATCTGTTGACAGTGACAACACAGTCACATGCGTCGAGTGTTTGCAAAAGAAATGTGGCAACCTATTCAACTGGGTTTTTGAGAACAAAGAAGCATTGCCATTTCCATGTTATTATGAAGATATTCAAAGATGCTGGAATAGAGTAATGAAGCAGCATAGTATTAGACTTGATATGTTTTGTTTTATTATCTTGTCTTATTACTGTGTAATCTTGGCATTCTCAAAACATATGGACTAGAAATGATTCAAAGGAAATCATTGAGATCTGGTCAAGGACATATTGTAGATGGCTCAAGTGTTTTAATTGTCAATGAAAGCCAAACATCTATTAATGAACCATGATCTCAAATTCTAGTTGCCTCAACAAGTTTGCAAAGAACAAATGAGTCACAGGAACAAGTCATTCTGGAATTGGAAGAAGATGAGTTCTACACTCTTGATGAACTGGATGAGCTAGATTAGTCAATGGCCTATCTGGCTAGAAAATTCTCTAACATTAGATTAAAGAATCCAAGATACTTCAAGGGTAAGGACAATCTTTCAACAAAGACAGCAGCTGGAAAGGAAAAAGGAAGTACAATTCTGAAAGCAAAACTGGCTACAAAACAGGATCTGTTGACAGATCTAAGATAAGGTGCTACAACTGTGATGAGTTGGGCCATTTTGCTACAGAGTGCAGGAAACCCAAAAAAGCAAAGAAGGATAAAGCTTATCTTGAACTTGAAGCAAAGTATGAAGATCTTCTGAAGAAACAGCAAAGCAAAGCTTATATTGCTGAGGGTAAAAGTTGGGATGACTCTGAAAATGATGAAGATGAAGAATTTGGAAATTATGCACTCATGGCCTTGGATCAAGGAGAATCATTCTCATCTAAATCACAAGTACCAACTCCTACAACAATTGATTTAAATGTGAGTCAATATAAGGAAACTGTAGAGAAGATGAGCATATAAATGTTTCATATTCACACAAGCATGGTTGCTGCTAACGAAGAAGTTAGCAGATTAACAAAGATAAATGAGAAGCTTGAAAGTGAGAAGCAAGAAACTGAATTGTTGTTGGTGGAGCTTGAAGCTTTAAAACAAGAAAATGCATATCTAAAGAACAAGCTCAAGTGTACAAGTGAAATTGAAGCAGTGCTAAGGGAGAAGCTGGAAAAGAATGAAATGAAGCTGAAATCTTTTAGAAATGCATCTGAACTGGTTGGACAGTACCATGAGAAAAATAAGCCATGTGCAAACATTGCTATTGGCCTTGACTATGATGCTTTGAATGACAAAAAAAGACTGTAGGTGACAAAGTGAAAGCAAAGAAAACTGAAAATGCTCCAACCTTTTTGAAGGAGGTTAATGCACCTATATTCAAAGCATGTGAAGTCAACTTCAGTGAAGAAGAATTGATTATCAAGCAAGAAATTGTTGATGGGGACAAAGAGAAGAAAACTGTAGAATCAACTCAGTCTTCTAATACTGAAGAAAAGCTCATGGACAAGCAAAGTCCCAAGACGCATGTCAAAGAGACCAAAAATGAAGATGCTAGAAAGAAAAAGAAAAATATAAATGGAAAAATAGGGATAAACAAAAGCAACAATTTTGCTTATGTTGCAGATGCTCCAAGAAAGAAATATGAAAAATGTGGCTCTGTAAATCACCTAACTCACCTTTGTAAAAAGGCAGTTAGCAAGCCAACTGAAAGAGTCTGTAAATACAATAAAACAAATGCAAATGATCCCTACTCTTTTTGTGACAAGTTTGACTGCATTCCTTGTAACTTAAAAGTAATTAAAAGTTGTCACAAATTGAGAGTAGACCTCAAAGAAACAAGAATTGGGTCTATAACAGAAAGGGACAATGCTCAACAGTCAATGAACTCTATTTTATCTGAAAGTACTCATTCTACTTCTGCTAAATCAGTTAACAAGAAGAAAGTACCCAACACTGCTTGGGTTGCTAAACACACTTAAAACTCATTGTGTGCAGGGCAAAGTGAAGAATGTCATCTGGATCATAGATAGTGGATGTTCCAGGCATATGACAGGTGATAAAGCCTTGCTATCACAGTTTGAGGAGAAAGCTGGCCCTTTGGTGACCTTTGGAAACAACAACAAAGGATTCACAATGGGATATGGCAAGATTATTTCTGAAAATATTGTTATTGATGATGTAGAACTGGTAGCTGGTCTTGAAGTGAATCTTCTCAGTGTTAGCCAATGTGCAGACAAAGGCTTTAAAGTTTTATTCAACAAAGAAGAATGCACTTTTATCAGCAAGAAAACTGGTGAAGTTGCTATGAAAGGAGCAAGGAAAGGAAGCTTGTTTGTTATAGACTTGGACTCAATAAATAAGGATGACATTTGTTGCTTCTACACCAAGGCATCAGAAGAACAAAGCAAGCTTTGGCGTAAAAAGCTGTCTCACTTGAATTTCAAGGCAATTAACACCTTGGTCAAAAAGGAGTTAGTAGGAGACATGCCCAAACTGGAATTTGCTCAAGTTGAAGTTTGTGAAGCTTGTCCGAAAGGAAAAATGAAAAGATCAAGTCACAAGTTAAAAACCGTGAATTCTATAAGTGCACCATTGCAGCTCATTCACATAGACTTGTTTGGACCAGTAAATGTCCATTCAATTTCAAGAAACAAATATGCACTTGTGATGGTGGATGATTTCTCAAGATATACTTGGGTAGAGTTCATGCACTCTAAAGATGAAACTCCACACATCATAATTGAGTACATCAAGAAGATAGAAAAATAGGCTAAAGATTATAATTGTGTGAAAATATTGAGAAGTGATAATGGAACAGAATTCAGAAATGCAACATTAAGTGAATTCTGCAAAGGCAAAGGCATTGTTCAAGAATTCTCAGCTGCTAGAACACCTCAACAAAATGGAGTAGTTTAAAGAAAGAACAGAACATTAGTTGAAGTTGCTAGGACAATGCTGCAAGATGCCAAGTTGCCAACAAGTTTCTGGGAAGAGGCTATTAACACTGCATGTTACACTCAGAACAAATATCTCATTAACAAGGCACATGGTAAATCACCTTAGTCAATAATGTCTAAAAGGAAGCCTACTGTAAAGTATCTTCATGTGTTTGGAAGCAAGTGTTACATTTTGAAAGATAACTCTGAATATGTGGGAAAATTTGACTTAAAAGTCTTTGAAGAAATTATTATGGGATATTCATTAAAAAGAACAGCCTACAACTTTTATGTGATTGATCAAAAGGAAATTATGGAAAGCACAGATGTAACTTTTGATGATGACAAGTGTCCAGGATTGAAGTGCCTTGATGATAATGAAGCTGAAGCCCTTGCATTTGAAAACCTCAACATTGATAGTGATTCTGATGGGGAAGATGAAGTTGATGCACAACAGATGATAAATGAATAGACTACTCAATAGGAAAATCATGTAAGTGGAAGCTCATCTCAAACACCTGAATTTGATAGCACAAACTCAGGGGGAGAAAGAGAAGAAGGATCTAGCAGTCATACCAATAATGAAGAAAATGATGAAGGCACAAGTCAACAAACTTATACAAGGAAGTGGGATAAGAGTCACACTAGAGAAGCAATTATTGGTGATCCTACTGCTGGTGTGAGGACTAGAAGTGCAACTGCTAATGAGTGCCCACATGCATGTTTTCTGTCTCAAGTAGAGCCTAAAAAAATTGATGAAGCTTTACTGGATCCTGATTGGATATCTGCCATGCAGGAAGAGCTGAATTAGTTTGAAAGAAACAAAGTTTGGGAATTGGTCCCTGCACCAAAGAATAGAAGCATAATTCGAAAAAAATGGGTGTTCAGGAACAAGATGGATGAAAATGGTATAGTTACCAGAAACAAAGCAAGGTTGATTGTAAAAGGCTACTCACAAGAGGAAGGAATTGATTATGACGAAACTTTTGCTCTAGTTTTAAGACTTGAAGTAATAAGAATTTTTCAAGCATTTTCTACACATTCAAATTTTAAAGTGTATCAAAAGGATGTCAAGAGTGCCTTCCTGAATAGTGAGCTAGAAGAAGAAGTTTATGTGCAACAGCTACCTGACTTTGAAGATCCATAATTTCCAAATTTTGTGTACAAGTTACTCAAGGCTCTATATCGACTAGAACAGGCACCTAGAGCTTGGTATGACACACTGTCAGAATTTCTCCTGAAGTATGGTTTAACTAGAGGTACCATAGACAAGACTCTCTTTTATAAGAAACATGATGAAGATATGATCTTAGTTCAGATCTATGTGGATGATATCATCTTTGGTTCTACTAATGAGAAGCTTCACCAAAGATTCTCTAAGCTTATGCAAATTAAATATGAAATGAGTATGATGGGGGAACTGAGTTACTTTCTTGGACTTCAAGTCATTCAAAGAAGTGATGGTATCTTCATCAGCCAAACTAAGTATGTCAAGGATCTATTGAAAAAGTTTGGTATGGTTGATTGTTCACCTGCATCTACACCTATGTCTACTGCAACAAATTTGGATGAAGATAAGAAGGGCAAGAGTGTAGATATCTCAAGCTATACAGGGATGATTAGATAATTGCTTTACTTAACTACTAGTAACCCAAACATCATGTTTGCTACATGTCTGTGTGTAAGATTTCAAGCAAATCCAAAAGAATCACATTTGATGGCTGTAAAGAGGATTTTCATATATTTGAAGGGAACTCCAAACTTGGGATTATGGTATCCTAAGGGAACTGGTTTTGAAGCTGTTGGTTACACAGATGCAGATTTTGCTGGGTGCAGGGTTAACATGAAGGGTACTAGTGGAAGCTGTCAATTTCTTGGACAAAGACTTGTATCCTGGTATAGCAAGAAACAACAATCTGTATCAAATTCCACAGCTGAGGCTGAATACATAGCTGCAGGAAATTTTTGTGCTCAAGTGCTTTGGATTAGAAATCAGCTAATGGATTCTGGCCTAGTGTTACACAAAATTCCTATTATGTGTGACAATACTAGTGCTATATCTATAGTAGCTAATCCAGTTAACCATTCTAGAACAAAACACATTGATGTAAGGTACCATTTTATTAGAGAACATGCTACAAATGGTACCATTGAGCTCATTTTTGTTCCAACAGAAAAATAATTAGCTGACATTTTTACTAAACCTTTGGATGAAGCAACTTTCAATAGACTTGTAGGTGAAATTTGAATGCTTAATTCTTCATCCTAAGGCAAGAACTCAGCTAATGTTTTGTAGTAGATTAATTTCCAGTAAATCAAAATTAATTTGATTTAATTGGAAATTAACTGAAATATGAACTATAAATATTTCAGAAATCTCTGCATATTTATTTTTCAAAATTCAAAATTTAACTTGGAATTTTTCAAATTCTAAGTAAACTGCCAAATTGTTAATTTACATCCTTAACATGTAAAATTAACACAAGGCAGAATTACAACAATCAAAAGTATATAGAGAACTGAGTTCTCGATAAGTCTAATTGACTTCTCGATAAGTCTAATTGACTTCTCGATAAGTTATTTTAGGACTTCTCGAGTGAGTTCTCGACAAGTCTATTTATTGACTTCTCGAGTGACTTCTTGATAGGCTTAAATATGACTTATCGATAAGTCCTTGTAGAGTTCTCTAATAGTGTTAATTCACAGAGTTCTCTACAAGTATAATTTTTGACTTATCAATAACTCAGAACTGAAATAATTTAAGTTAATAATTTAATTTGGTAAAATACTTTTGGAAAATTTATTCTAATTTTATTTTAAATTTATTCAAATAAAATTTGGAATTAATTCAGTCCATTTTTGGACAAACTGGGTATTTATTTGACATCTCGATAAGTCAATTTTTACTTCTCTAAAAGAGTAATTTAAAATGACTTCTCGATATGTACTTTATTTCTTAAAATGACTTCTCGATAGACAAAATTCAAACGTCTATTTTTGGGTTCTAAACAAGTCATTCACTTTTACTATAAATACCCAGACTTCTCGATACATATACATACTTATAATTTTCGAGATCTCAAGTGACCTAGCCTTTCAAGCAAAAACCAATTTCTCTCTCAGTTTCACTCATTTCTCAAAAATTCTTCTTACCCATTCTCACTCACTAAACTACAATGGCACAAAACACTGTTAGAGCAACTATCCCAGAGAAAGGAACAAACTATTTGGCTTTTACTGATGCTAACCAAGCCCCTGACAGTTTCAAGGGGTTTGTGAAATTTCTGTCTGAATCTTACATTACAAGAGCCTTGACTGTTAATTCAGTGTTGTATCTGGATGTGTTGCATGCGTTTTGGACTACCGCTGTGGTGAGGACTGTAATGAATGATAATTCTGTATCAATGGTGGTGACTTGCTCAGTTGAAGGATAACAAATTGAATTTAATGAGCCGGATGTGAACCTAGCTTTGGGATTGCCCACTGCAAATCTGGTGGAGGTGCAACTCCTGATGAGCTGATTGAGTTTCTGGACTTCATCAACTATGGTGGAAGAATCAACTTATCAAGCCAGAACATAACTAATCTAAGGAAGGAGTGGTCATTCATTTTTGATTCAGTGGTGAGAACCTTCACATGCAGGAAGACAGGATATGACAACATTTCAAGTGTGGTGCAAAAGTTGGTGTACTCAATTGCCCACAACAAACACTTGAATGTTGGTATGTTGATCCTGGAAGAACATGCAACCAGGCTAACTATGCCCCTATCTGCTAGAGGTAAGGAAATTTTCTTCCCTAGATTTAGTATGTCCACTTTAAATAATAAAGTAGAAGACATACACCTATTAAATGGTATAGATAGTACTAAAATAAGCAATTGTAAGCAAGTGTCCAAAATAATATTTGGCTCACTTACTACAAAGAATAAGGTAAATATAGGTAAGAAAATCACTCCATTTATGTTGGAGAGGTTTAGGACTTACGCTTACCCTATGCCTGACATGAGATCTAATATACAATCTAGCACAGCTATGATCCCTGAACCTGTCGAAGCACAATCATAGGAACACCAACAGGGATCTTCCCAAGTTGCAACCATTCTTTTAAAACCCTTAGAATCTAGGGAACCAACCACCTCATCTTCTCAAAAGGATGAGGTGAGTAAAAAGAAGAGAAAGGGGGCAACCTTAACTGTGGTAACTGAGAGTGGTGAGGAGATAGCTGAAAATGAGTCACCTCTGGTCAAAAGATTCAAAAGGAGTAAGCAAACTGAGCTGACCACTCTAGCCTCCTTTGTATCCTCCCAACAGGATGCAATTGTAAAAGCAACCAGTAGTGAGTCTGCACAGCCTACACAAGAAGCAATTCAAGTGTATGGTAGAGAAATAAAGAAGACACACACTCCGAGGACACATCTCTTGAGCTCCCTCATTCATTCAGGGGGAGCTGCCAACACTCACAACTCAGCAACAAATTCTTATAAATAATATTTCTTCTATTCCAATTCCACTTGAATCCACTTCTCAAGTGCAACAAAAATCAAGTGACTTAGCTCAAGAAGCTTTGCTCACCACCCAGACACCACATTTAGATGGTGAGAGGTTACATGCTGGGGTAGAGACCTTAATGACCCCATCAAAACCATGGGGTTTCATCAGTTTTTACTGAAGACCCCATGGATGCTTCTAATGCACCTTCATGTGCAAAATAGTCTTCACAAACTGAAAGGTTTGAGTGTAGTACTCCTGAGGGGGAGCTATCTAAATCCTCTCCAATTCAATTGGAGGTTCCTCATATAGGGACAACTCCCCTCACAACTCTAGCAGAAATTGCCTTGGCAGTTGAAGCTAGGAATACAATTGCCCATAATCTTGTCATAGGGGAGGCAAGTATAGCACATTCAAGTGCCAGTGTGTTGCAAGACACACAAGGGTTTGAGGCTGGTGTACATGACAGTAACCCAGTCAAATCCCCTCCAATTCAATTGGAGGTTCCCACTACAAGTGGAGGATAACACACTGTCAAAACCACAGAGCAATCTGTGAGTCAAACTGTGAGTTCAGTCACAGGTGTTTCTGAACCATCAACCTCACAACCTTCAACTTCCCAACCTCAACAACCTCACATTCTCACCAACTGGCTGCAAGAATCTGTCTCTCAACCCACATATATAGATGATCTCTTAGTGGAGCATATTTCTGGACTGAAAAAACATCTCTCAACATCTACTCACCTCTGATATGAGCAATCAGGACTATCGGGCCATCATGCTCACCTACAATGAAGATGTGGAGAAATAGAAGGAGAAGATTGTAAATGATGAAGAACAGGATGGAAATGCGGATGCATGGCTATCTTAAGACTTTGTGTTGGAGATGGATCAATTCTTGGCCAGATTCAGGGAAGGGTATATTACTATCCTTGGAAGCAACACAAAGACCTTGACTCCACAAGAAGTATATGATGCAGTCACAGAAGTGCACAAAGCTCAACTCAAGGCTTTTCACCTTTTTGGTAAAGCCCTTGAAGTCAAATTGACTGGTCATGAAGACAGGATCAGGAAGCTGGTGAGGGAAAAGATGGATGAACTCATTCCATCTCAAATTGAGATCAAAAATCAATTCAAACACTTCTCAGACCAAATGTCCACATATGATCTCAGTGGTGTAGACAAAAGCATGACACAACTCAAGGACTCCTTTGTTGCCTTGCACAATCAAGTTCAAACTCATATCACCAAATCTAATGACATTAGGTTGAAGTTGGATCAAATGCACACTACCAGATACACTCCTTCTCCTTTGGTCATGGATGAGATTCAGAAATTTATGCAAGCTACTTTTTGGTCATCTACCGCTGTCTCTACATCAAGCTCCCATCAACTTGCATCTACTTCAACAAATCTACAGATTCAATCTCTCCAAGGTCAAGACATAGCATTGCAAAACTCCAACTCTTCTCTCACTGCACAAGTTCAGGCCTTGACATCTCTTGTCAAGATCCAATAAACAGATATCCAAACCCTGGTGGACTCCCATAAGCATCTTCAAATACAGAATTCTATAGCTTTGGGAGCCATTATGGGCAAACTCAACATACCACTACCTTCTACCTGAACAGGTAAGGCCTGAAATCTCTACTCCCCTCCTTATGCATGTCAACAAGACTAAGGGGAAGATAGAGGCTAGATTGGCACAATCAAGGTCATCTTAACAACAAGTCTAGTGTGCTGAAAAGAAATTATCTAAAGAAGTTGATCTTGACATGGAGAGACTTATTAGGGCTGCTGAAGTACCTAGTCTGAGCAGAGAGTTTGATGAACTACTGAAAGCCTTAAAAACTTCTCTTAACAACATTCACGTCTCATATAAAAAGGCCATGGATAAGACAATTAATTTCATAAGAGTGATCATGGTCAATCAGGACAACTTTTTGCAAAAGAGGATAGTGATCAATGCAAATGACTCAGGGACAGACAGATATATGCAGGTGTCCCTCAATTACCTTGTCTCAAGGAGGGCATTTGAGTTAGATATCTTCATCAACAAAGTCAAAGTTATAACTCATGAAGATACCTTGCTATTAACTGAATTGAGAGATGCTCAAGTGGCTGCTTTTCCTGAAGTATATCTAAAGCTAATCAAAGGTATAACATACATCTGTCCAAACACCAAACAATTCAAACATTTTCAAATCCCTAAACAGTGTGTCATGAGTAACAAGAAGCTTATCATGATCCTTGGAACTGGTTTAAAAACCAAGAAAAACAAGAACAATGATGATATGGAAATGATAAAGCTACTGAGGAGATATCTGGATAATGCAGAAGCCAACTTGCCCAAAACACAAATCAACAAGGATGATTTAGATGATGATGAGCAGAAGAAAGATGATCAAAATCCTTCTGGCTCAAATCCAAGTCAATTCAGTATGCCATCTAGTAGCAAGAGTGGAGAGAAGAAGAAGGAGGATGACAAGAAAGATGAAGAAAAGAAGAGAAGAAGTGAGAGGAGAAGCAAGAAGCTTCATGATGGCTCAGAACCACAACAATCCCTAAAGATCCAAACACAACTAGCTCAAACCACAGCTCAACCTAAAACATCAACTGTCTCAAATATCAAACCACCTCAAACCTCAAAGCCAAAGTTTTTGTACAAACAAACAACCAACTCTTTTCTAAAAATCCCAATCACCACAAGCTAGAAAAAGCTCAAGAAAATAAAAACCCTACCTTTAGCCAAACCTTCACTAAAATTCAAGCACAAATCTGTTGGGAGAAAGCCTAAGAAACTCAAGCCTACAAAGAAAGTGGAAGTCACTGAAAGGGCCATCTGAAACTGTTTCAAGCAATCTTGACTTTCTACCTCTAAATTGGTGCATCTCAGATGAAGACCATTTTCAATAACTTGCTGAGGAAATAGTCAAAGTTTGGAGTGTATCTCTTAGGGAAGTTAGAATTTTCTATGAAGATGGTTCATTCACCTTTCTTAGCAGTAGATTAATGGACTCTCCTTCAACCTTAGAAATTAAGAGAGTGATAAGTTTACTAAAGGACAAGGATACTGCTATAAGGGCATTGAGATCAGTTCTAGCTGCATGGTTGATTGAAAGGGAGGAAACAAAGAAAAGATATGAGGCTGAAGCTGAAGAGAGGAGGAGGTAGTATGATAAAGAAATAGAGATGCACATAAAAAGATCTGAAGAGTTGAAAGCAAAAGGAATAAGCAGAATCTCCAAAGATGGAAAATTTCTCAACATTAAAGCTGGTCAATTTTCAAGATTCGGGATTGATTTACTGGGCAAAGGTTACTCAAAAGCAGCAAGACAGGAACTTATAGAAGCTCCAAGTGGGACACCTATTATAGAAGAACTTGAAATTCTTGATTTCTTAAAATACCTACAAAGAGAAGAAGCTAATGCAAAAACTGTCTTTACCTAACACTTGTAACCATTAAACTCTGTAAATTTCCTAATGTATAAAGAGTTGTAATTTGATCAAGCTTTGTGTATCAATTTAAATTTTCATCATTTTTAAACTTGGGGTTAGTCTTGTTAACATGCATGAATTTGTGTTAAACAATCTTCTCATAAATTGGGGGAGATTGTTGTGCAAGACATGCTTGTACTTTAACAAGACTAAGATAATTTGTTAACCCTAAGTAAGTTTTATTGCTATCTAAATCTGTAGTCTGTACTTGTAACACTTAAAGTCTGTAAAAATGTCAAAGGAGCAGACTTGAGTTTTTTTCTATGAACATTGTCAAGCCTAAGAATCCTATCTGGAAGAAGATCAAGAAGATCATGCCTCAGAAGAATTATGAAGAAGCTTGGAGTTGAATAAATCTGTTTTAGTAAAAATATTCTAAGTCAAGATCTGAACAAGTCACAGATTTAGTGTTATAGAGAAGTCATTCGAGAACTTAAAATGACTTATCGGGAAGTCAGGAAAAGCATTAGAGAACTCACAGAGATATTGATAAGCCAAATTGAAGACATGGAGATTGGAGATATCGACAAGTCATTTCTTCACTAGAGAACTCAGAGTTATCGATAAGTCAACATTCATTAGAGAACTCTTAGTTATCGATAAGTCAAATTCCACTAGAGAACTCAGAGGTATCGATAAGCTAAAATTCACTAGAGAACTCTGAGTTGTCGATAAGTCAAATTTGACTAGAGAACTCTAAGTTATCGATAAGTCAATAAACCATTAGAGAACTCAGAGATATCGACAAGTCAAAGTAAATATATGAAGACTAGAGATCTCTACAAGCCAAATTCTCTTATAGAGAACTCAGAGACCTCTACAAGTCAAATTTACTATTGAGCATTAGAGATCTCCATAAGTCAATATACTTATCGAGATGTCAAGTTCTCTATAGACCAAATGGAGATCTCGAGGTAAAATCTCAAAGTACAGAATTGCAGATCAGTTCAATATCCAAGATCAACAATCAACAAAAAATCCAAACAGTTGGATTGACAAGTCTATAAAAAGCAGCTTGAAGAATGTGCAAGATCAATGGTGAAGATTAACTGACAAAAGAAGATCAAGATAATCATAGGATGCTAAAGATATGCTAATCTAGAAATAGAAGATATATTTCTCTATAAATGGAAATGATAAGTGATAGTTTAGTAAAGTTAATAGCATGTCTTATTGTACACTGTGTAAACTAGTAGTTAACTGAGTTATAAAGTTAACACTGGTCATTAAGTCAGTAGTAACAATTTAGATAGTAAATCTTGTAACACTCTCAAGTAGAAGCTAAGCTCTATATCAACAAAGAGCCTAGAAATTTTGTAGCAAAATATTCTTAATTTTAATATAAAATTAAGTGAGTTTTGAATATTTGTGTTCTCCATATTCTGCAAGCTTAATTTCTGCATGAACACATTTTTACTACAAGATTTAATTTACTTTGTTCAACCATAAAAGATCAAGAAAAGCTCAAAAACAGTAAAACACATTCACCCCCACCCTCTGTATGTTATTCATTTCCTAACAAATCCTCTCCAATTCAAATGGAGGTTCCTATTATTGGTGAACAACAACTGTCATAACCATCGTATTAACTGTGAGTTTAATTGTGACTTCAGATTCACAAGGTATAAATACTGTTATTACTTTATCAACATTTATTCTAAATACTGATTTAGTCTTTTCAGCATTTACTCTTCATAATATAAATCATGTTGGTATGATTATTTCTAGACCTTATTTAAGGACTACCTCTAGTTGTATGACCACATATCACCCTTCTTTAGCCACCTCTTATTTCTGTAGGACAATCTTTCTGAGCTTTTTCTGTGAGATGTGTGAAAAGATTGAGAGAAAAATAGAATTAAAGAGAGGCAGGATCCTTCCTCAAAAAAAGGAGAGGTAGGTGAGGGATAGGATTTAGTGACCCTTCTGAGAAAGCTCTGACTATTAAAAGTCATGAGATGTGTGGTGTGAGGAGTAGTGAGACTACTATAAAAGAATAGAGAGATTAAGTTTTACTTGTTATATATTTGCAGATGCACAGAGTACTAAAGAAATAGATGCTGAACAACAGTATATTGAACCTCAAATAAACTCTGATGTACCAAGTGTTGTTAATCTCCCTGCAAGTCTAAGTACTGATACTTTCTTGTAGTCCATACATTCTACTATTCCACCACATGAGACAATCCCTGTTTTTGTTGAAAAATAGTCCATTTACTCTACTATTCCATCACCTGAAAAAATCCATGTTGTTGCTGAAGATGAAGTAGCAACAGTCCATTCATAAATTTTCATCTAGTTCAGGGTCACCACAGCATTCTATAGGGACTGAGGTTCTGGAAATAAATTTTGAAGCTCCAGTTCATTTATCTACAATTCTAAAAGATGTGGAGTTAACTGCTGATGGTGTGGAAGCTTCTGAAGCTGTTGGATCACATATTGCACCAATTTCTAATTCTATCCTACATGCTGAAGCTGGTGATGAAGTTCAACAAATTGTGCAAAATCCAGTTGCTATTGAAGAATCTAATGATGGTGAAGAAGCTAATGTTTCAAATGTTCCTATAGATCCTGAGGATGATCTTTTCTTCCCTAGAGATATGCCTATACATGTGAGACAACAGAAAATGAAATAGTTAGATGCTAAAAAGGAACATGATTATTTTGATAATCTTTGGAATACTTAATGGAAAGATGATACATATCCTATTTCCAGAACAAAAGTTGTTACACTTTTGAAAACACAAGAACGAAAGATTAAGAATCCTAATATGCTGAATTATCTGAAAGCATCAACTTTAGTTGTCAGATCCTTACATACAGCTCAAGAAGCAACAACTTCTCAAATCAATCAAATTGAAGAATCATTGATTGCTTCGAGGTTGAATACTCATCAGGAAATTCAGAAACAAATTGCACCAATAGTTGTCAGACAGAATGCAATTGAAGCCAGTCAAGCTAGATTGGAAGCTAAACAAATTCAAATGTCTGATCAACTTACAGAACTACAAAATTCAATGAAGTTGATTCTTTCTCTACTTCTTGGTGATAATGCCAAAAAGGGGGAGAAAATTGTTAAATTTAAATACAAACAGCTGACATTGATAAATACTGATGAAGAAAATCCTGATGGAGGTAATAAGGGGGGACAGAAGGATAGTGAAAGGAGAAGAGGTGAAGAGCAAGTTGGAGTTAGTGGTTCATCAAAAGAAATTACTACAACAAGGAGGAGAGAGTAAGAGAAATGAAAGAAGAGTTAAATAATTGACTGTGACTACAACAATGCAACAATTTTTACAAGTCACAACTATTGATAATGAAGACAAAGGTATTCTGGAGATAGAAGCAGGTTCTGAAACAAGTCAATATCTTCAAACTCTGAAAGTAAAAGGAAGGAAACAACTTTATTCTACAAGGATCCAAAGATTCAAGCATTTGACTCTGAGGTTAGTAAAAGAATCTTTGAAAGAGAAAATCCTGGAGTTGATCTTGAACAGCTAAGGTAAATGGAGGAAGACTTCAAGAATTCCATGAAGACAACAAACGCCGATATTGCTGTTATCTCTCAAGTACTTTATAAAGATGATCCTTCTAATAGACCAACCGGAGGTGTATTTATAAGGGAAGTAAGTCAGGTAGAGGATGAAAGATCTTTCAGATCTCAGGATATCTTAACTGCTGATAGGAAGCTTAAAGGAAAAGAGAAGATGAGAGAGATGTCAAAGATTTCAAAGCCTAAAGCCAAAGCTATTGCAAAGAAGAAATCAGTATCTAAAGCAACTAAATCACAAATACTGATAGTCCAATCTATATAGTTGCTCAATCTTTTGATACTGATGAAATTACTGAAGATGTTAGGTCACACAACACTATAGAAGGGGGTTGAATATAGTGTTGATAAAATCAAATCGATTTAGAACACAAAGTATGTAACAGTAATCAAGTTTATTAAATATAATAAGCTCTGTTACAAAGTAGGTTAAACTACTCTCTCAGTGATGAACAATATCACTAAGAATGGCTAGGTTACAATGAATAATGTTCTCGTGAATGATAACACATATAGTGTAAACCCTAAGCTGTGTTTATATAGTACACAGTTACAAGATATCTTCTAATTGATATGGAATATAATTCTGTCTCCTAAAATATATCAATCAGATATCTTCTACAAGTCTTCTAGTCCTCTAACTCTTCATGCATATCGTCTTTTGTTTTAGTCCAGATCTTCTCCTGTAAATCAGCTACATTCCTTATCTGAAGTACCCGCACTTAAGTCCTGATATAAATCCTGACGGCCTTAAGTTCTGATATAAGTTCTGACTTCAGTAAGTTCTAATTTCCAGTAAGTTCTGATATTAAGTTCTGAAACTAAACAAATCAGATTAGACATGACATCACAAATAAATCTAACAATCTCCCCCCAACTTATAAATTATGAAAAATATACAAGTTAATAGATTTGATGATGTCAAAAACATTTGAGTACAAATGCAATGAGAGTTTATTTAGACAACTAACTACAGCTTACAATACATGTAGCTTTACCAATTTCACTGGATCAATCTGAATCCAAAGTGATTCGTTGTAAAGTCTTTTAGTAGCTTGTCTTCAGCTTTTCTCAGAACTTCAACTAACTGTGCTTTGACTTGCATCAGTTCTTCATCTTCATTATCACCAATTTGATAAATGGTTGTTCTGAGTGCTGGAATAGATGTTCTTTCAAGACCATCTCCAAGTCTGATAACTCTAGGATGTGAAGAGTCTTCATTGTAGCATAGACACTTTCCTTTCAGAATAACTTCCACCTTAGCAGAGTTCTTCCTCATAGGAATTTCTCTTCCATCATCTTCAGTTATTTTTGGAATGTACTGAGAAGCCTTTGTACCAGAGATTCTGAGAAGATCTCTTATAGCCTTCAAAATATATTCTGACCATCTTCTTGTAACATCAGTTTTTACTTCCAGAAGGTAGTGAATATGTTGAAGCTCTTTGACAAACTTCTTTAGCACATCAGTATCAGCTAGTCTGTAAGTTCTGCCATCATTGAGAAATAAGATCAATTTCTCTTTTAGATCATCTTTATCATGAACATCCATCACAATTTGAACAGACAACACTTTGTCAAGGTCCTTTTGTTTAATTTGTTCATATGGTTTATCTGTCAACATGAAAGGATCTCTGAGAGTAACTTCTACTCCTATTTGTATCTTTTCTTCATCAGAACCAAATCCAGCTCTATCTCTAGGTTGGTTGGCTCTTAACCCAAACGTTGCAAGTTGATTAATCATTAGATTGGACTTAGGTTCCACTGGAGTAGCTTTGTTCTATAGCAGCTTCTTCTTATCAGCAATTGTCATTTTGTTCAAATTAACTTGAGCTCTGTCAGAGGTTGATGTCTTGATGACTTGATCAGGATTTGTTGTTTCATTTATACCTTGTTGTTCTGAAATATCTTCACTCTGAACAACTTGAGCTATGTTAGAGGTTGTCTTAGATTCTTCTGTTATCTTCTTTCTTTTCAGAGTTTCAACAGTTTCATGTTCTGCAGTTGTATCATCAAAAACCTGAACCATTTTGCACACAGGATCCATCAGGATTTGAGTAATCTTCATCTCCTGTTTCTTTGTTGGTTTATCAATCTTTCCTTTCCCTTTTGCCTTGGGATCAATTTCAACTTGTGATCTTGTCTTGGGCTTTGAAGCCTCAGAAGTTGACCTTTCCTTGATCACAATGCCTTTGTCCTTAGGCCTTGGAGGTTTCTTTGCATTAGAAGCTTTAGATTTAAGATTTGTCTTCTCAGCTGCAAATCTAGCTTCTTCCTCATTTAGAGTCTCTAAATCCATTCCAGGATTATCCTTGAGAAACAATCTTCTAGCAATTTCTTCATCAAGTGTCTGAATCTTGGGATCTTTATAGTAGACAGTAGTCTCCCTTCCCTTAAGTTTCAGAATTTGTAAAAACTTCTGAGAGTCTTAACTTCCAGACTGAATCAGAACATCAGGCTTTGTCATCAGACTTTGATCATCAGAACTTGCTTTCAGAACTTGAGAATTCACAGCTTCAGAACTTGTATTCTTCTATGTAGAAGATTTGCTAGAATCAGAAATTAGTTTCTGTGAAGAAACTTTGCTGCTTTGAACTTGACCTTTACCCTTGCTAGTGTTTCCCTGGTCATCTCCTTTATCATCCTTCTTCTTCAGAGTTTGGCTAGTTGAGCATTTGGACTTAACTAACTTCTCCCCCTTTTTGGCATCATCTGATAGGAGTAGAGAAAGAAGGAGTTCCACTGAAGATTGGATCTCAGTTAAATTAATTTGTGAGCAGCTTGATTTTACAAGACCTCATCCAGTTGGGCCTGCTGTTTTTCTTGAACTTTCTCAATTGCGTCCACTTTCTCTTGAATAGGTATGATAAACCTCTTTTTGTCTAATTTGATCTCCATGTCTAGCGTATCAGCTGTTTCTTGAAGTTTATCAACCTTTGCTTGAGTTGTGCAGTGTAGAGCTTGAAGAGATTTAGTACTGAGAGCAGTGACTTCAAGTTCTGTCTTAATATCAAAATTTGTCAGCAACTCATCAGCTTTTGAAATATGATCATTCAGAACATTTGAGCTTGGAATGAAGTCAGGTTCATTCCACTTCTTGGTCCATTCAACTCCTCTATGAGTTTCTTCCTATGGAACAGGAGCATCTTCTTCAACAAATTTAAGTAGTGCCTCATTTCCAAGAATTGGAGCATTAACTGGTGCACTGTCTCCAAAACTTGATAATATATCCTCATCTTCTGATAACACAAGAGTGTGTATAGCTGAAGGAGATTCTGGAACTACTTCATCTATTTCAGGATCCAAATCCAGAATTGGAGTAGTAGGAATATCAGTATTTAATGGAGAAACAGGTGGAGTTGACTCCTTTGCTTGTGGTGCTTCCAGATACAAGACAGTTGGTATATGTAACCTGTGAATAACAATTTCAGGACTTAATCCTGAATCTTCAACTATAGCTTGGATTGGAGAGTGAGATGGAGAAATCACAGGTTCTGATCTGTGAACTTCAGGAATTTCAGATTCCTGAATCAGAATTTCTCCAGGTGCTGGAAGGGCTTCAATTACTGTAGGTTCTTGTGAGATCAGAGATTCCTGATCCCCTTCCTCAGCTTCTTCAGCATCTTTAAATTAAATTTGTGCCATATGCACACCTGCTTTTGTCTTCTTTGATCTTTTGGATGGTGGAGAGATATGATCTGTATCAGAATTTATAGATCTTTTCCTTTTCAAAATGCCAGAACCCTCAGCTTCATTCTCCTTCTGAAGAGTTGACTCTTCAGCTTTTACTGTCACAGGTTCTGATGTAGGAACCTGGACATATTCATCCTCATTAGATTCATCCCTCAGAATAATCCTCTTTCTTCTCCTTGGTGGAGATTTAGGCACATAGATAGTTCTTTTGGTCCTAGAGGATTTGTCAGATTTTACAACTGGCACCTTTTGAGAAGTACCAGAGGTTGGTTTGGATTTGAGAGGTGAGGTTCTGATGGTAGGTGCTGATGAGTGTGGTTAAGAGGATTGTGCTGGTTGAAACTAGGTTCTGATGGTAGGCTGTGGTTGAGAATTGGAAGGCTGGGTTGGTGGAGGTTGAGAAGTGGTAGGTTGTGTAGGTGCAACATCAGGATATATAGTTGTGTATGTGTGAGGATCAGAATTTACTAAGAATTGTTTGACAGATTGAGGAATTTGGAGGGGTCTTAGTACATTCTTCTTATTATCAGCAGATAATAAGTCTGTGAAAGCCCTTTTGTGAAGTTTAAAGGGTTCAACTGTCTCACTAAAGTTTTAAGGTGCATCAGAACAACATAAATTATATATAAGCTGACAGAATCTAGCAAAATAAATTGTTTTGCTATCTTCTTTCATCCTATTACCTATAAAACCCAAAATTGCAGTAGCATAATCAAAATAAGTTTGGTTAAGAAGGGCATACCCAATTTACTGACTCATTATTGGGATAACATCAAAGTTGGAGCATTTGTTGGAAAAGGCTTTAGTAATGCAGTCGAAAAAGAAGCTTCACTCCCTCCTTATGTAGGGCCTCTTCAATTGTCCCAGCTTGGACAAAGATTTCTCATAGCCTAGATTTTCCATCATATTTTGAAAAGCTGACTCCCCAACTTGTGAACTGTAAGAACAGTTTTCTGGAAGATGCAATGCTTGTCGTACAGTAGACAAGGTAACCGGATGCTCATCTTCCCAGTTATAAAAATGATACTTGGGGACCCATCTTCACCACCATCATCATATACCCCAGACCTCCAGAACTCCAGAATTTGTTTCCTTGAGAGAAGCTGTGGTTGGGTCAGAGCATATCCAATTTCACTTCGAGCAAGAAAGTCTTGAATGAAGTGAAGTTCTGAAGGAGTCTCGTCCTTGTTGACAATAGCCATGTAGTTGTTTGGGAACAAACTTGGCTCCATCATAGGTAAGGTCCTTAGGTGCCATTTCTGTGAAAAATTAAGTGAAAAGTTGTGTCTGTATAAAGTGTTTGATAAAATGCCTGTGTGAAAATAGCTTCAGAGAATAATAGAGAGTGAGAGAGAATAAGAGAGAATAGAAAGGAATAAAAGTAGGTAAAATATTGTGAAATCTTTTAACTCTGCTATTTATACTCTCCACGTGACAACATCTATATTTGTGAAGCAGAACAGACATCTTACACCTGGCAGCATGTAAACAGTCAAAACATTATTAATGGGCACGGTAAACGTGCAGTAATTATTGCTCACATGCGGTTATCAAAACAAACACGCAACCCATTAACCAAATGATTATCACTATTTTAATCTCACTTAATTATTTTCTGATAAAATATGACCGTTATAGTAAATACCAAAAATAAGTCAAGTAATTAAATAATGCCATGTAAGCATCATAGTTTCCATCAGGATTTGCATCAGAACTTGACTATTATCAGAATTTAATAGTCATCAGAACATGGCTTCTGTACTTATAAAGTGAATGACTGTTTCTGTGATTCTTCACATAAATACTGACTGGTTTCTTTAGAGTTTAATCATCAGAACTTTCATCAAAACTTGTCCTCAGAATTTAACTATTTGTCAAATGATACTTAACTGTTTATCATAAATAACCTAATCACCACAGTAATTTTCATCATTCATATGGAGTGATAGTGTGTGCATGTGCAAATGATCAGATAAAGATTAAAGTCTTATAAACTTTAGTATATCTTAGAAATAAGGCATAACTAAGAGAAATGCTTAAAATATGTCTTTAATTGTGAAGTGTACTATAAAATAAAGTTATGCAAAAGTCCACCTCAACTGTTTGTGCTTATTTTATGCATCTTTTGAAATTCTTTTGACAATGGTTTCTCAGTGTAAATGAGTGACAACTGCCTTCAGAATTTATGCTGTTATCAGAATATTTCTCCAGTAATCAGAGAATGTGAAAAATCACCAAGAAAATTTAATTTGCTTTTCTAATGCATATAACTTAATACCAGCAATGCACTTGGATCTTCCCTTTCACATATTTACTCTAGATCTCAAAGGAGTACCTGATTTAAATTTTTTTCTTTTCTTTTATTTTCTTCGGATAAGTGAGGCTTATCAAGCATGTAGTTCATCCTTAAAATTTACTGACATCAGAATTTGATAGATAAGAAACAAAAATCTAGTTTGTGACTTAGTAATAAGATACACAAAGTAAATTTGACTAAGATCAAAATCAGAATTTGCTTGTGTTATTGATTTCCACATAAATAACTAATTCAAACATGGGATACATAGTTTATTAAAGACTACTAAGTCGGCATCTAACAAGATAATCCTCATTGGATTGAATAGTCACAGAACATTCAAAACACTTTCAGAGTTTATAGAATCACATCGGATAACAATCAGTGTTTAATATGTAACAATTTAAGCACAGATTACATTGAAATAAGAAAATCTGTAAACACTGATCATAAAGTCTGATGCATGAGAACAAAAACTAAACAAATTTTGAGAAAGAACCTGAAACCATTCCTAGTTCATTTACCAGTCTTGTAAAGGTAGCTTCACATAGTGGTTTTGTGAAGATATCTGCTAGTTGTTGATCTGTTGGAATAAAATGCAATTCCACTGTACCTTCCATCACATGTTCCCTTATGAAATGGTACCCAATGCTGATGTGCTTTGTCATTGAGTGTCGAATTGGATTTCCTGTTATAGAAATAGCACTTCGATTATCACAGTAAATAGGTATTTTAGAAAATTCTAACCCATAGTCCAATAACTGATTCTTTATCTAAAGAATCTGTGCACAACAGCTTCCTGCAGTAATATATTCTGCTTCTGCAGTTGATGTGGAAATTGATTTCTGTTTCTTGCTAAACCAAGAAACCAATCTGCCTCCAAGAAATTGGCAGCTTCCACTAGTGCTTTTCTTGTGTATTTTGCATCCTGCAAAATCTGCATCTGAGTAACCTATTAGCTTAAAATCTGATTCTCTAGGATACCACAATCCTAGATCAGCTGTACTCTTGAGGTACTTGAAAATTCTTTTCACAGCTATTAGATGAGGTTCTCTTGGATCAGCCTGAAATCTTGCACAAAGACAGGTAGCATACATGATATCTGGTCTACTTGCAGTTAAATAGAGTAAAGAGCCAATCATACCTCTGTAGTTAGTAATATCTACTGATGCTCCAGTATCTTTATCTAACTTGGTGGTTGTGGCCATTGGAGTGGATGCAGTTGAACTGTCTTGCATTCCAAATTTCTTGATTAAATTTCTGGTATACTTGGATTGATTTATGAAAGTACCTTCTTCAGTTTGCTTGACTTGAAGTCCCAGAAAATAGCTCAGTTCTCCCATCATACTCATTTGATATCTTGACTACATTAGCTTGGAAAATCTTTCACAAAGCTTTGTATTTGTAGAGCCAAAGATGATATCATCAACATATATCTGTACCAAAAGTAAGTCCTTTTCATGGTTGAGGTAGAATAAAATTTTATCAATTGTGCCTCTGTGAAATCCACTTTCCAGAAGGAATTGAGTCATAGTCTCATACCATGCTCTAGGAGCTTGTTGAAGGCCAGAAAGTGCTTTGTCAAGCTTGTAGACATGATTTGGAAATTTTTGATCTACAAAGCCTGGAGGTTGTTTAACATATACCTCTTCTTCTAATTCTTTATTGAGAAAAGCACTTTTCACATCCATTTGAAAGACTTTGAACTTCTTGTGAGCAGCATAAGCCAAAAAGATTCTTATGGCTTCCAATCTAGCAACTGGAGCAAATGTTTCATCATAGTCAATACCCTCCTGTTCGGAGTAACCTTTAGCAACCAGCCTTGCTTTGTTTCTTGTAATTATGCCATCACTGTCAGTTTTGTTTCTGAACACCCATTTTGTGCCAACAATGGATCTGTTTTTTGGTCTTGGCAATAGGGTCCAGATTTTATTTCTTTCAAATTCATTTAACTCGTCCTGCATTGCTTACATCCAATCAGTATCTTGAAGAGCTTCTTCCACTTTCTTTGGTTCAATCTGAGATAGAAAGGAATGATAGAGACATTCATTTGATGTTGCAGTTCTAGTTCTGACACCTGCTTCAGGATCTCCAATTATTAAGTCAGGTGTGTGTGATTTAGTCCACTTCCTTGCAGATGGAAGTTGATCTCTAGAACTGGATCCTCCCCCATGATCCATGCTGTCTCCATCAGCATTTTCTGATGCTCCCCCTGAGGTTATGCTCTCTGAGATTCCAGAATTTGAGTTGGATCCTTCAGGAATTGAAGAATCAGAGTTTCCAGAATTGTCAGAATTTGGCTCATCAGCACTTGATGAATCAGAACTTGAAGAGCCAGTTACAGGTTATGATGCTTCTTGAGAGTATTGAGATGTGGTATGATCATCAGCTTGCTCCCCCTAAACAGGTGCATTTTCCTTTGGAGCAATTACCACTGTTTCAATGACATCAAAATTTAACCCGTCAGTACTTACAGGATCGGGATTTAGGTCATCAGAATTTACAGAATCAGAATTTATATCTTCATTTTCAAATCTCAGCTGATCATGATCATTGAAATCTTCAAGTTTAGTAATCTTTTTATCATCAAAAGATACATTGATAGATTCCATGACAACCCTTATTCTTAAATTGTAGACTCTGAAGGCTTTTGTGGAAAGTGGATATCCAAAAAAAATTTCTTCATCAGCTTTTAGATCAAATTTTGACAGCTGTTCAGGATGAGTCTTAAGAACAAAACACTTACATCCAAATACATGAAAGTATTTCAGATTTGGCTTCTTTTTCTTCACCATCTCATATGGTGCTTTTACATGCTTGTTTATGAGTGTAGCATTCTGTGTAAAATAAGCAGTCTGCACAGATTCAGCCCAAAAGTAGGTTGGTAGCTTTGCTTCATCAAGCATAGTTCGTGCAGCTTCAATAAGAGTCTTGTTCTTTCTTTCTACAACTTTATTCTGTTGTGGAGTTCCCGGTGCAGAAAATTCCTGCTTTATTCCATGCTCTTTGCAGAACTCTTCCATGATTGAATTCTTGAACTCAGTGTCATTATCAATACTTATTATTTTAACAGAATCTTTGACTAACTTATCCACCTGTCTGACATGATCAGTTAAAGTAGATACAGCTTCATTCTTCTTGTGCAAGAAATACACCCAAGTGTATCTTGTGAACTCATCCACAACCATAACATATTTCTTTTTTACAATGGACATGACATTGACTGGACCAAATAGATCAACATGCAGTAAGTGATAAGGCTCAAGAATTGAGGATTCAGTTTTGCTCTTGAATGAAGATTTTATTTGTTTTGCCTTTTGACATGAGTCACAAAGACCATCAGGAGCAAATACTGATTTTGGTAGTCCTCTCACAAGATCTTTCTTTACCAGCTCATTTATGTTGTTGAAATTTAAATGAGAGAGTCTCTTGTGCCAATTCCATCTTTCTTCAATTGATGCTCTGCTTAACAGACAGATTGCAGAACCATCAGAATTTGTTGAAAGTCTAGTTTCATATATGTTACCATGTCTGTAACCTTTCAGAACCACTTTTCCTGTAGAATTACTTACAACTTCATAGTGTTCTTCAAAGAAATCCACATGATAACCTCTGTCACAGATTTGACTCACACTTAGCAGATTATGTTTAAGTCCTGAGACAAGAGCTACTGATTCAATTATGACATTCCCAACATTGATATTGCCATATCCCAGAGTCTTTCCCATATTTCCATCTCCATAAGAAACTCCTGGGCCAGCTTTCTCCACAAAGTCTGATAGAAGGGCTTTATTTCTAGTCATATGTCCTGAACATCCACTGTCCAGAACCAGGATGTTTTTCCTGTTGCCCTGCAATCACAAAGACCACTATTGGTTAATTTTAAGGACCCATACTTGCTTAGATCCTTTGGCCTTTTTAAGTTTGTTAGCATTTGCAGCGGATTTAGTTTCAAAGTTTATGTTGACATGCTTTTTATCAGACTTTATATCAGACTTTGCATCGGAATTTACACTAGAAGGAATTACACCAACTTTCCTTAAAGAAGGTTTTATTTGATAATAATCATAGTACAAACTATGATATTCCTTACAAGTATAAATAAAATGCCATAAACTACCACAATGAAAACAAGGATTTTGTGGTTTAAACCTAACAGACTGACTCTTAACTCCTGATTTAGGAGGTAAAGAGTTTATATCTTTATTTTTCCTGTAAAAAGAAGCAAGATGGTTAGAGTTTCCATAATTATTGCATTTCTTTCAAGGACCATTAGGAACAGGCATATGATTATTGCTTTTATTCACACCTTCCTTTTCATTCCTATTTTTCCTAGCTTCCTTTACCTTGTTCACATTTTTAATCTCGTTCAGCTTATACTTAATCTGCTTCTTTGTCATTAAGCCAACATTTACCACAGTTGGTTTATCTTGTCTTAGTTTGTCAGATGTTAATTTGTCCTTAACTTCCTTTTCATATTTTTACTTGTCAGAATTTGACACAAACTTGACAGGATTAAATTTAGGCTTTTCAACTTTCTTGGTAAAGTTTGGTTTAGATGACACCGTTTCCTTTTCTTCTTTATCATCTAGGTAACCTAGTCCTTCTTTCCAATTTCTATTTTCCAAGATTTTCTGAGTTGTTCTTCCAGAGTTAGTCCAAGTTTTGATTATCTCCTTTTCCTTTTCCAGTTCAGATTTAAGAGATTTATTCAATTTTAGCAGTTCATCTCTAACATACAAAGCCTGATCTCTTTCTTTCTGAGTTTGATGGAATATAACTAACCCTTTTTCTAAGTAGTCATTTCTATTTTTAAGAGCAAGACTTTCAGATTTTAATCTTTCATTTTTTAAAGTCTGATCTCTAAAACTAATGAACATGGTTTTAAGATATAATCTTAGCTCAGAAATATCATCAGTATGAAAAGCAAGAGTTGAATGAGGTACCTTTAATTCAGCAGTTCCAGAACTGCTATCAGCATTATGCATCTATCACAAGATAATGCATGTACAAATGTATACATCACAACAACAGTATAACGGATAGAAAACTTGCCTGAGTGACTGGGGGTTACAAATGGCTCGGGACGAGTCTGGTAACCTATAAACAACAAGTAAGTAGGAATTAAACCAAAGTCACTTGTAAATCTATACTCCAACCAACTCAGACTCTAACGCTCATTTTGCGCTTACTGATTCTCTTAAGTCACTCGAGTACCCTCGGCTCCACCATTTTTAATAATTTAACCATTACGAGTTTTAAGGAGATTCCTTCGCGAGTGTCTTACCAACTGCCTAACACACTTAACATAATTGTTTCATACATTAATTAACCATTTAAGGTCTTTAACCTATGTTTCAAAGTAAGGCGAGGGGTAATGGTTCGTTCGCGAAACGTCGTTACTTAAAACGGCCGTTTCTCCTAAACCGTACATCGGAATCAAACGAACCACATATCAAAACGAAGCTCGTAACATGAACTATCTAAAAATGGCAATGGTCAAAACCTAGAAGGGAGTTCTCGGGTCCTAATGTTATGAACGAAAGCAGTCTAAAGGAAATCGGACATTACGACGGCTATGTTTACGCGATTTCCCAAATTTAAACCAATTCAAAACAACCACAATTCAACCCCAATTCACAACCCAATCAAAAATCCATCCAAACGACATCATAACAGCCCCAACACCTCAAGTTCTTCCAATTTATGTTATTCTCATCATAAACTTAAACTATACTTAATTCCTTTAATAAATCAACAAGATTCAACATTCATACCACTACCACTCCAACCCAAACTCTAAACAAACAAGCTTCATGCTTCACATATACTATATTACTCATAACAATTCCTAAATACTCAAAACTAAAGCTAGGGTTTGGAGTTTATACCTTCTTGAAGCTTCTTAATCAATGAAAGATCCTTGGAATGCCCATGAAAGCCTTGATCTATGCTTAAGCTACCTTGAACTTTCATAAAAAATCAAGAAAACCAAAGTTATTTCTTGAAGGTTACTATTCACCATCTTCTTCCTTAATATATTGGAAGAGATTGTGAAGGAATTTGAAGTTTAAACTTATAGGATATCCATATCTATGTACAAGGCACCTTAGATAATTACCTTGTGATTTAACAATGCTTGGAACTTGATTTTTGATTTTTCTTCCTTTGAAAAAGAAGAAAAGCCGAGAGCAAGATGATGAGAATGAAATGATTTTGTGTTTTTTTTGATTTGTTTGGCTTAGCTTGGTTGTTTTTTGTTTTGTTTTTGGTTAATTACCTTAATAACCTTATATTTGTGTGGTTATAAACCAACCACACCTCCTCCTTCCCTATGTCATGCTTGCATCACCTTATTGTGTCATCATCTCTTACTTGCCCTCTTCTCATTGGTTGGATGACCTCATCATCCCTAACCTCCTTGATTAACCTCCTAATTGTTTGCCTAATGACCGCTGATCTGTTGTACGGTTCGCTTAACTTTCATTTTCGTTTATCGTTTGAGGGATCATACCCGGGATCTTATTACTTGGGTTTCCTTAACCTTTCTCAATACATTATAATCCTTTTATGATCCTCTCTTATAATTCTTTAATTTAATTCCTTTTTTATCCTGTTACCTTATACTCAATTCTTTCCGTATCTAGTGGATTTCCGGGAAAAATCAAAGTGTTCGGAATTGGATTCTGACGATCTTTACATACACTTATATACCATATAGAGTACTAATAAAATCTCAGAATATCCATAACAGAACCCCTACATAGTGTGGCATGAAAAGTTTTCTCATTCAGCATAATCTGCAAAATCACTATTCATAAGGGTTTCAAAAATTTCCAAAAATTGGGGTTATTACAATGATACCCTTGCATGCAAAGATCCACTAAATTGAAGGGAGGGGTATTGTTGTCAAATCCAACCCCACTAACTTCACTTTAACTAGTCAATTTCCTAAGTTGCCCTTGCATGCAAACCTTGTTAGTTTTAGAAGATGGATAAAGAGGTAAATTGATAATTCTACTAACATCAACCCACCACCTTATCAACACATTGAATCATTTTCTCCACTTATACACTCCAACTCACTCTCATCCCTCCTCATTTCTCTCTCTCGGCCGAGGCCAAGCCCCCCTGCTCATTTTTCTTTCATCTTTTCTTCCAAAATTCTTGCAAGAAACCCTTCTTTAATCTTTGATCACTTGTTTAGTAAGTTAAATATTGATTGTACTACTTGGTTAAAGCTTCCATGTTGAGTTTTGAGAAAGCCTAATGTTAAAAACCTTGATTCTTATGAGTTTAAGGTTCAAAACAAAGGCAACGCATCAAGACTGGAAATGATCAATGGTTGAGGGACTTCCTTGCCATTTTATATGATCAATTCACTCCTTTCCATTCGGCAATGACTCTTTAAGAGCCAAATGTAGTAGAGTTTTGTGATCTTTAATTGTGATTAAATGCTATGTGAAAAAGTCTTGCTTGCATGTTGCTTTAAAACTATATTTTGATGGATCATGATCTTTAAAACTTTTGCATGTCATGAAATACTTGTGATATTGTGTGTTAAATGATTGCATGTGGATTTTACACTCAAAATTTTAGAGTACTAGGAGTGCATGTGAAAAAATAGACTATATACATGATTTTGGCTTTAAATTCGATTATATGCCTTGATTACAATTTGATTTGCTAAAAATGAGTATACTCTTATTGACAAATATTCTACTATGTCAAAATATAGTATTTACAGTGGGTTAATTAGTATATTTAAATGGTATTATGTTCGCATGTTAATATGGATACTCGTTTTGTGCTTGATTACTCGTAAACGTGATTTAAGTGTGAGTCTTACTACTTTATTCATATAATTTGGTCATGGTGCATTGGAGTATGAATAATCTCCACCACGTGATAGTGGGATAGATGAGAGTATTAGGTTAGTATTTATTCTTGGTTAAATAATAGGTTCATGGTTTATAAGTGGGAGTTAAAGTGGAAGGGATAGTGTAAGGTTTGTGTTTTTCCAGAATGTTGCACTAGTTTGTAGGAGAGTTTTGAATGGGAATTCATTGGGCATTTGGAGGCCCAAGTCACCAGAAGTTAGGAATTGACCTATAGTTGATCCCAAAAGCTTTAAATGTAAGAAACCAACCCATTTAGTTAGGTACCCAAGTCGAATCATGACATCTGGTCAGAGCAGAGGCAGTTTGAGTGAGGAGCACTTTTAAGCGTAGAAAGAGGTGTCATTGGTAGGCTCTCATTAGGCCTTGCGTAGCATTGATACTAGGGAGTTGGTGGGAGGTTTTTCAAGCCATAGTTTGAGGTTTTAGAGTTAAAACCAAGGGTATTAAGTGAGTTCAAAACAGGGCAGTTTGAGTGTCACTAGGACATGGGAGAGCTATCTTTGAGAGTAGGCCCAAGGAGGCCTAGGTTGAGCCTTGGTGTAATTCCAAGTGCACAAGTTAGATTTAGGACCTGAGATTCCACTGTAGAAATTTGAGTGTCAAACCTTGAGTGTAAAGGGGTTCTTTGTCACTTAGTACCATTCGGTGTCACCTAAAAGTTGCACTTAGGAGCACATTATCCTTGCACTTAGATTTCTCATCCTTAGATGTGAGGCCTGGGTTGACCATTAAGTCTAATGGTTAGTAAGAGGCCAGAAGAATGTTAGGCCATAGGTGTGGCTAAGTGAAATGGAGTTTGGCTAGGAAAGGCGCTTTGAGTTTGGAGAGCTAGTTGGGTTGCACTAGACTAGGTAGCACTTCAAGTCAATCGTGTTGTTGAGTGAGATCATTCAAAACTCAATAGCACACCATTATATCCAAGTTGTATATTATATGATTAAATGTGTTATGTGATCCTAAATGATTGTTTGAGCATAATAAGTGATGAGTAAAGAGTCAAATGTGTAGTTAGGCCTAAGTGCCAATATGTTTTGAAACCTTTAACTAGGCCAAATATGTTTTTAATGTGATGAGGCCTTATATTTTGTGTAGGTTCAGAAGAAGGTAGTAAACTTGCCGTCAAAGTCGAGTAGTGCTCCCGGTTGCTTCCACATCAAGACGAAAGTTAGTCCAACCTTCTTAAGACAAGTGTTTCCGGGCTTCCTTGATATATTGCAAATGTTTTCCCCTTGGTCAATTCTATGTATTGCAAGTGTCGTAAACATTTCTTGAGATATTATGCAAGTGTTTTTGCCCTCACTTATCGTTCTAGTAATGTTTTCCTTAAGATATAAGATATATTGCAAATGTACCGAACCACTTCTTTGAAATATGATAGCATGTTCGTATGTTGATCTTTTTAACATTGTTGTCGCCCTGATATATTGTTGTGAATATTCTGATTTTAGATTGAGATTTCGCAAATGCTATGTAGACCCTAATAAAAATCACATCCCTATAAACTATAAAACCTCATATGCTTGGATAACATATTCTCTCTTGATTAACCCCTATTCTTTATACTCTTACACCTTCGATTTACCGACTTTTTACATAAACCTTTACAATCATACCCAATTTTGTCACTAGATACATCCCTTACATAACCCTCAAATTGAAAACCTCTATCTTGTGGAACAACGTTATGACTCTTTTTCAATACTTTCTTCCTTGGTTATCAACTCATTGTTCGTTATCCTTGAAAACCCTAGTCACATCATTCTAATAAGAGTTTCTTAACTCGAAATCCTTGATTGATGATTTAATTCCCTTTGTATATATCTTTGTAAAGTTCTCATTGGCATCAGTTTTATAAAAGATAATTGCTCTTTAAATAAAAAAATGTTTTCTTGAGATTGGTTAATTGGACTAAGACGCAAGTCCCTTTCACACTTATTATGTTAGGCTTAAAAGATGCTTAAGGATACCAATAAATTGTTAAGAACCCAGCGAGGTTCGGGATTGCTTCGCGGCTGATCACCAGCTGTAATCTATAGCGTCATAAAATGTTTTTGAGCAAATGTTTGGTTACAAATATTTTGAATAGAATAATGATGCCATACACCTCAGTTCCCAGATATATATTGCTATGTTATTAAATTCTGTTTTATGATACACCTTGCTGAGCGCTTGGCTCACTTTTTGCTTTTTATTTATGTCATTTCAGCTAGCAAGTATGGTTAGATTCAAGCAGACTGCTCGTAAGCCTACCGGTGAAGATGCTGAGGCTTATGTGAGAGCTCAGGTAGTATAGTTGGCGTTTGTGTGAGGACCGGTAGCTTTATTATATGTTGTAATAGTTGTAGTTGGGACTGTTCAAACCCTGAACCTTTGCGATCTTGGATTCTGTTGTTAACAGCCTTTTGTAATAACTTTGTATTTATTTAGTTACCTTTTTTTAGTGTTGTTTTGGGGCTGTGACACTATTTTTAATGAAAAAAGATAATTTTTCTTAGTCAAACGGTTTTCGTTTCGCTCAAATAGGATAAACGGTTCAATTATTATTCGATAAATACAGATAAAATAATTTTTATTCAATATAAATAATTATTACTAATTATTAAACCTTAAAAATATTTTTAAATAATTATTTAGGGAAAATCAGAATTAAAAATGATTTTTCCATAATTTTTGGAATTAAAATGAATTTATTATGATTTATTGAAAATAATTTGATTAATTTTGAAAATAATTAATTATTTTTAAATAATTAATAATTAATAAATAAATAATAAATAATTAAAGAAATAAGTAATTCTGTTTTTTAAAAAATATTTTAGAATTATTTATAATATAAATTAATTAATTAAATAATTAATTGATCAATTTATAAAATAAATAAAAAATGATTTTATAATTAATAAAAATAAAAATAAAAATATTTTTTCAGAAACATTTGTCAGAAACCAATCTTTGACTAAAAAGGATCATAGCCGGGTAATATAAACGGGTCAACCGGGTCAATTTCAGGGTCATGAAGAACATGACCGGAAAATTCCCAGAATCCGGCCACCGGCCAGGATTCCGGCCAGCCTAAATCAGGCCAAAAACAACATCGTTTGATGTAGTTTTTACATGGTTTCAATTTTAAATCACTACAGCAGTTTATCTCCGGCCAAAACGAACCAAAAACATCCCTGAATCAACTTCTCCGGCGAAATCGATCAAAACTCCGGTTAACTATTAAAATCACTCATCTACATGAACCTTTGATTTTAATAGCTTTAATCAACGCTTATGAACTCTACAATCAAACCCCTAACATCTCAAGAACCAAATATTCACCAAAATCAAAAACGTATAAATCAAAAATTAAATATAAACCCTAATAATTGAATATCACTATCCAGGAATCGTTCGTTCAATTAAATACCATGAATCAACTTTAAACATTACAGAAAAGCTATATCAATCATCAAATCATCCTAATAACCTTAGAATCAAAAAGACCTAATTCGAACATAAACCCTAGAAATTGAAAATCAAAATATAAGAATTAAAACTTGAAATTGATGGTAAAAACAGAAAGAACAGATCAAAATCTTTGATTTAAGTACTTGAATCACTTGATTTGGTACATAAAATTGATCAAAATCACCGGTTAATTCTTTGACCCGATTCTGACAAACCCGACCCGACTACATAGAATTTTTGATAATTTTCTGATTTTTAATAATTAATTAATAATAATTAAATAAAATTAGGCTATTTATAGTAGGTAAAATAATACTCCTAATTAAAATTAAGGCCGTAATTATACATCTTTAAAATTAATTAGCCCCTAATTTTATAATTTTTGAGTATTAAATTTTAATTTTTAAATAATTAATATATACAATATCTATGCCAAAAATTCCCAGAAATTGTGAATAATTCAAAAATGAAAAGGAATGGTATAAATGAAAGTCCTTTAATTTTATAAAAATAAAAATATGATTTTTGTGGGGGTTTTTAACACCCAATGGGGCCGGGAAAAGTCATTTTTCGCGAAACAAGAAAATTTATAAAATATCTAGATGTTCAGAATAACGCGATGGTACAAGCCGTTCTAAGAAAAATAACGCCAATTATTTTATTTGAAATATCAGCTATTAAATCATAGTTCAGGTCGTATAACTTTTGATACAAAAACTTTAAATACGAAATAATATATCTGAAAAATACCCTGAAAATACTCAGACAATACAGAATACACATAACACGTAACAATTAGGGTTTTATAACTAATTACACATAAATGACATAATAAAATACTTAATTTATCTTTATTACGATATAATACAAGCGTAATTTTCCAGTCGTTACACTAACCGACTGAATAAACTAGATCTCATAATCGACCATTCTCATATTTCCTAGCTTTACTTCTAAGATTCTGCTTTTCGTTTGATCTTTCATATATTCTGGAAAATGTTTTTCAAGTACAAATCTGTGAATCCTTGTGATAAAACAATATCTTCTCTTACCAGGGTCTTAACTAGTCTTCATCACTAGTTTACTTCAGCTTTTAAGAAAATAACTAGAAAAAAATCTTTTTTGCTTTACAAACTTTACCTAAACAATGACCTTCTCAATCTCTTAAACCAAGATTTGACTTCAATCAATGCCCTGAAATTATAAAGGGTTCACGACTTATATCTTACGGGGATTGATGTTGCTGTTAGGGAAGTTATAAAATCTGGGTTATAATAAAAATCAGCTAAACCTTGACTTTCAGTACTAGTGGTTCAAGAAGTAATTATGGTTTTGGGTTGACTCCCTTTGGGTTCTACCTTTCTGCTGAGCAAACAAACAACTTATTAAGCAATATGCTATCATTCCTGGAAACGAATTGTATAACTTGAGCATTCCAAATATTTTAGAAATTCATGTGTAAAGATTTAAGATATATAGCCCTATTACTACATAAGTTGCTTGCAATTATCGAGTTGATAACAAGATATATGTATTTATGGAAAGTAACGATAATCTTGGAAAGGCTTGAGCAGGTATTTAGGTACTAATTGAGCAGACATATAAAATAGTTGTATCAAACAGAATATTGTGAATTAAGGTCATAAAGTACGTTGGTATATAAAAAATCTGGTTACACGTTAAGGGTAATAAATTCTAAGGGAAATACAATAACGGCTACCCGGAGGTCAGAAGAGGATGAGACTTGAGATTGATTCATAACTACCACCAACTGATACTCATAAGGGCTCTAAACCATAAGAAACCTAAAATGTCAGTCAGACATCTAAACGGACTATCAAAGTTTACAATATCATATATTTGATATGAGTTTCAAAAACAATCCCCGCTTTCAATTTTTACATATCTTTACTAGTTTTAATTTCCTCATTATCAAGTCATGCTTAACACATTACACTTCAAGCTTTCTAACCGCATAAATCCTCTAGTCATATCCCAAACAATTATGACAATGATCCTTCACGAAGACACTCACAAGCCAACTCATTAATACGATCAATCTGAAACATTCATTCACTTTTAGTAATAACCACGCATCTCCTAGCATCATATGGCATCTGATATACTGAGGTTCTAAATTTGGAATGTTTGTAAAATACTATATCCCAATCACATGCTTGGTCAACATACATACATTAAAGAATTGGTAGAACTCGGACAGCAGTGTCAGGGGTACCACATCCATTAGCTTTAGAGAGAACACTCTTATTATACATAAAAACCTTAACATGGGCATAGCCAGTCTCCAAAGCATATACAATCGACATTACGGAAGCCTCGATAGTTGACTGAGCGAGTTTACGCACAATAACATCACGTGAATCAAAATTAAAATCACGTTTATGATCAGACACTAAAGGTGAATGGTTAGGAAAAGTGTTCGGGGATGTAAGGGTTTTGTCCGAATCGGTACTATAGCCGTTGTCAGAAGCCTAATATAAGACATAGCACGTAAAGACGTAAAACTGATCGATATGGGTTATCTTAAAACTAGAGTAATTCTAATCTTTGTAAAAAAATTAACCCTCAAGACTATTTTTGATAATCTTAACTCAACTCTATAACATTTTTAACCTAACTTATTTCAGGGGCCAAATCTTGTGGCTTTGATACCAACTTGTGACGCACTTAAACCCGGGCTAAAAATTGAGGACCCACAACACCTTTTATATAATAAACTATGCATGATTAAATAATATAATAACCTCAAAAAGCTACAAGGATCATGTTATGGATAGAAAACTAGGGTGTATTAATTGTTGTATTTATTATTAGGATTCCTTGAATTGGACTAGAGTCAGGAGACTTGGTGGACAAGTCTCAGAATTAGAATGGACTTTGGAGTCCTAGGAAGTAGGAAACAGATTCCTTATCCTACGAGATTTCTTGGAGGCCATTCTCCAATAAATTATGTCCTTATTTGGACTTTACTGGTCAGTTGATTTATCCCCTATTAATTAATTACGAAATTAATTAATATTCAGGGTTATTGGTCTTTCTTTGTTTCATCAGGCCTGATCAATGTGTTAATCTTCTTGGGCCTAATCAATGTGTTAACCTTCTTGGTTTGTATGTCATACATATAGCCTTCTTTAATAGGCCTTGCAGTCCTAGGTGTAATTAATGCAATATTAATGATGTAATCATGGTTTCTTTTATCCCCTATCATTTTTTCCCCCAACTTCTGGGAGATCGTAAAAGATTTCGCAAAAGTTAAGTTTATTTATTCCCTTACTGGGTATCGTTTTTTCGCAAAGTGTGGAGCGACCGACACATTTACAATGATTTGCCTTGTACTTGGCTTCAGGTTTGTTTTCAAACCTCCCTATTACTTTTCTTACCTTATTCCTATTATTTAGGAATTGTCTGGCATTTTTCGTTAATTGCTAGGAATTTTCCCTTAATTTCTAGGATTTTTCTCTAATTTCAGGAATTTTTCCTAAATTTCTGGCATATTTCTCTGTTTTTCAGGATTTTTCCCTTATTTTTCAGAATTTATTCTTAATTTCCACGATTCATTCTTAATTTTCAGAATTTATCCTTAATTTACAATTTCTTGGAATTTTCAATTTTCAGCTTTTTAAAGACCATGGTCCAAGTCGTTAAAACGACCTGCATTCTGGTCAAATTTTTAGCCAGCTACTGGAGTCTGGTCGAATATAAACGACCAGGATTCACGACCAGGAATTTGACCTGGATCCTACTCGAATTCACGACCTGGATACTGGTCGAATTTTTGGTCATCTGTTGACTCCTGTTCGAATTCAAACGAGCAGGATCCACGACCAGGAATTCGACCTGAATCCTAGATCCACGACCAGGAATTCGACCTGAATCCTAGTCGAATTAACGACCTGGATTCTGGTCGAATGTTTGCCATTTCTTGGCTCCTGTTCGAATATAAACGAGCACGATTTACGACCAGGAATTCGACCTGGATTCTAGTCGAATTAACGACCTGGATTCTGGTCGAATTTTTGGCCATCTCTTGGCTCTTGTTCGAACACAAACGACTAGAATTCACGACCAGGAATTCGACCTTGATCCTAGTCGAATTAACGACCTGGGATTCTGGTCGAAATTTTGGCCATTTCTTGGCTCCTGTTGGAACGTAAACGATCAGGATCCACGACCAGGAATTCGACCTGGATCCTAGTCATTTGGGCTTCAATTTTTTCCAAATCCCATTTGGATTTGGGCCTTAAATTAGGCCTTTTACTTTTCCAAATCGTATTTGGATTTAGGCCTTGAATTGGGCCTTTTCCAAATTCTATTTGGATTTGGGCCTGTGAATTGGGCATTTTCCAAATTCTATTTTGATATATATATAGAGTCATATATATATATATATATATATATATATTCTCTTTAGATTTCTTCAGAATGCCCAAGAGTATTCTGGTATGTTCCAGATCTTGGGCTTTTCCTTTGGCTTCTGTGTTTATGGACATTTTTTCCCATTCACCTTCTCCATGTTGCCTATATAAGTAAGTGAGGTGAGTGATTTCACCTCACTTCTCATTTCTTGCTCCTTGAGTTCTCTTCTTCTCCCTCTAAAAAACCCTAGGTCTTTCTCAGAATTTTCAAAACCTTTATCCGCTTTTCTTCCGGTTCTTCAAACTCCCAGGTATTATTTCTTGTATTTTTTGTTTTTCGCAAACTTGTATTTTAATTTTGTGTCTTGCTTAAATTTTCTGCATATTTTCATTTTCTACACTTCATATTAGATTTATACCTGAATCTGCTTCTTATGTACTTTTCAGATGGCAGATAAGAGAATAACCGGCTTGGCCAAAATGAATGTGGCCAAGAAGTCAAGCGAGTTTCCTATTCGATCGAGGTATTCCTCCTTGATCGATATGATCAACCCCCGTGGGGACGAGTACCCTTCTGATGTTCACTTGGACGCATTTGATCATATCAGTACGTTACAAGATGCGAAGGAGTTGGAGAAGCTAACCAACATTTTCAAGATCCAAAAGCCCTACAAGTCGGTTTTTGCAGGCGCCGCAGACAGGGCTTGCCACTGGAAAAAAGATGCTTTATGTGTCTAGAGGGACACACTCAGGGCTGGAATCAGGTTCCTCTTTCACTCTTTTATTCCTCTTCTCTTAGCAGATGTCGGGATCAACCCTTACCAACTCCCTCCGAATGCATGGAGGTTGATACTTTGCTTCTTGTCACAATTGCTAACCACAATGTGGACCCGACAATCGCTGTGTTCCGAAAGATCTTCCAATTTAAGAATAGCCCTGATAAGAACCCAGGATGGGATAGTTTGAATCAACGCCCCACAATCCCCCAAATAGTCAATGGGAAGTCCATCCCTGATAATAATGTGGGATGGAAAAAGGAGTTTTTGTATTTGGTTTGGGAAGGTGGAGACTGGGGCACACTCTTCCATTCGTCCTTCGGGCAAGTGGTATATGGAAGCCCCAATGACATTGTGGTGTCTGAAGAAGAGACAATAACTTTTAATCTCTTTACCCAGGATAACGGGACATCCCACTCCTGGGACCTCATCAAGGAGACGGTTTTGGTGGAGCGCGAGCTTTCTCCCATCTCTATGAAAAGTAATTTCCAACCTTTATCTCTTTATCTCTTTTTGCATTTTTATCTTTGTTCTTTTCTGGTTTCAACTAATTTTTATCTTTTCATGTAGTGGCTGAAAAGATCGTAGAGGCGACCAAGCCCAAGGACTTGGAAACCACGAGGATGAAGAGGGCTGGGAAAGTCTTCAAGGACCCACGCCTGGGTGATCGTTTCCCTGAATTTCTTCTTCAAATGAGAGAAGGGGATGAGAAATGTAATAACCCCAATTTTTGGGAAATTTTGAAACTCTTATGAATAGTGTTTTTGCTGAATGAGAAAACTTTTCATGCCACACTATATAGGGGTTCTGATATGGATATTCTGAGATTTTATTAGTACTTTATATGGGATATAAGTGTATGTAAAGATCGTCAGAATCCAAGTCCGAACACTTTGATTTTTCCCGGAAATCCAATAGATACGGAAAAAATTGAGTATAAGGTAACAGGATAAAAGGATTTAAATTAAAGGATTACAATAGAGGATCATAAAAAGGAATATAATGTATTGAGAAAGGTTAAGGGAACCTAAGTAATAAGATCCCGGGTATGATCCCTCAAACGATAAATGAAAACGAAAGTTATGCGAACAGTATAACAGATCAGCGGTCATTAGGCAAACAATTAGAAAGTTAATCAAAGGGATTAGAGAGGATGATGTCACCCAACCAATGAGAAGAGGACAAGGAGGGGAGGATGACATCATGAGGATGACACAAGCATGACATGGGAAGGAAGGAGATGTGGTGGCTTTTTAACCACACAAAATCAAGGGCAACTAGGTAATTTACTAAAACAAACACAAAAATCAAACCAACCAAGCCAAGCAAATCATTTTTCATCAAAATCAAAAAGAAACCAAGGCTTTGTTCTTCATGCTCTCGGCCAAAACAGAACCAGCACACTAAAACTGCTGTATCTCCTTCATTTCTCACTCAAATATTGTGTTCTATAGCTCATTGGAAAGGTATTGAGATGACCTAAAACTCTTGTTCACAAGTCTCGTCCAAATAATCATGGTAAGACCCTCATTTTTACAGTTCTTTAAATCGTACTTTTAGAAACTTCAAAGCCTAACTTTGTGTTCTTGATTTCTTTGGAAAGATCAAGCTTGTAGGAGGCTCCCTAAGGCTTCCTAACAACTTAACACCTCCCAAGGAAGGTATAAACTTCAAACCCTAGCCTTTACTTTATTTGTTAGTAAGTTTAATGGTTGGTTTTGTGAAATGAGAAGCATGGATTGTGATTATTAGTAGTTTAGTTTGATTTGGAAATGTTTTGGTAATTGAAGCTTGATTATAGTTCATAGGTCTTGATTGTGGTTGTTTGAGTTGAAAACCTTGGAGATTATGGACTGATGTGGTATGGTTTAGGTGAAGTTTTGTTGTATTGATGGTTATGAGTTGGTTGGTGGTTAATTGGAGTAGTTTAAACATTGGTAATTGCGTAAATATAGCCGTCGTAATGTCCGATTTACTTTAGACTGCTTTTGTTCATAACATTTGGACCCGAGAACTTCCTGCTAGATTATGACCATTTCCATGTTTAGATAGTTCATGTTACGAGCTTCGTTTTGATATGTAGTTCGTTTGATTCCGATGTACGGTTTAGGAGAAATGACCGTTTTAAGTAACGGCGTTTCGCGAACGAAACTTTTCCCCTCACCTTACTTTGAAACATAGGTTAAAGACCAAAAAGGGTTAATTAGTTTATGAAACAATTATGGTAAGAGTGTTAGGCAGTTGGTAAGACACTCGCGAAGGAATCGCCTTAAAACTTGTAATGGTTAAATTATAAAAAATGGTGGAGCCGAGGGTACTCGAGTGACTTAAGAGAATCAGTAAGCGCAAAACGAGCGTTAGAGTCTAAGGTAGTTAGAGTATAGATTTACAAGTGAATTTGGTTTAATTCCTACTTACTTGTTGTTTATAGGTTACCAGACTCGTCCCGAGCCTTTTATCACCCCCAGTCGCTCAGACAAGTTTTCTACCCGTTATACTGTTGTTGTGATGTATATATGTATATGCATTATCTTGTGATAGATGCATGTTGGTTAATTAGCAAATTTTGCGATATATTGAAGCATGCTGATATGGTATATATATGCATGCCTGTTTCGTATTCTTGCCATATATATCTGTTGGTTCAGTTGATAATACCTATGCTAGAGAATAGCGGTAATTTGCATATACCCTTAGTATAGGGACCCAAAGGTGAAAACATTTTCTAAAACCGGGAGTCGAGGATCCCGAGTAGATTTTATATATATATATATTTATATATATATATGGTTATAGTTTTCAAAACTATTAATCGAATAAGGTTTATTCGATAACTTTATTTTATTAATGAATATTATCTTGAATATTCATTCGAGGACTAATGACTCCTTTATATTATTTATTGAATATTACTTGGATATTCATTTGAGGATGTATGACTCCTTTATTTTATTTAATGAATATTATTTATAATATTCATTCGAGGTATTATGACTCAGCTTATTATTTAATGAATATTATTTTGAATATTCATTCGAGGGCTTATGACTCAGCTTATTTTATTTATTGAATATTATTTGAATATTTATTTGAGGATCTATGACTCCGATTATTTGCTGAGATATATTCTTTATTTTATTAAAGAATAAGGTGTCGATAATCAAACTCACTTTTGATTATTCAAATAAAGATAGTACTTTCGTATAGGTATATCTTTGGATATTTAATATTCATTTCAAGTATAAGTTTCAAAACTTCTACTTCAATTATTTTTATAAAGATTATTCTTTATGGAAATACTATTTAAATAATAATATTCAGATATTTTCTAATATATTGGGACTGATTTATTTTGTTAAATCAGCATCACTCCAAACATTCTTAAAAATGTTTTGTGAGTCTTCAAAATGATTTTTAAAAGTTAGAGCGGATCCCAAAACTCATTTTTATATTTAAGATCCTCCTTTCGAAGGGAATTTAAATACTCGCTCAAAACCTGAGGGATCCGGCTCTGTGGTGTGTTTTATATTCGCAACAAGGTTGCTGTTTTGTTAAATGAATCGATTACTTACCCAACACTCGGGAAGTAAAATTATTGGAACAAGTTAATCCATTAACAGGCATCGCCTGGGAAATATCGGTGAGTTCTCCTTTCCAACTAGATACGACTTCTTGGTGGAGCCGTATCAACAAGTTTCTACTTGGGGAAAGGGGGAACGAGCTTTACGTTTCAGAGTCATGGATTTCATCTGAACTAGGAGTGGCGTAAGTGGTCGAGTGGCGCCGGCCCAGCCTTATTATATTGGCCCAAATGGCCTGGAAGTTCCGCTAAGGCGGTCCATTCCTTAGGAGTTCAGTGTTCGGTTGACAAGTAAATCCGACAGGTTCTCCTCTACATATAGAAAATGGTGGGGTTGCACTACTACGACTGATCATCGTAAGTGGTCTTCCTGGCGCGGCAAACTCCCGTAATGAGTTCATCATCCAATTGGATATTTCTGCAACACTACCCAGAGCACTTCGATAGAAAGGCTACGGTTGGGCGATTGTTGAGTATTGGCAGGGTCAAGTTTTCAAAATGATGTTTGCATCAAATGAAGTATCTCGTAACTTCATTTTATTTTGATGATATTTTAAAGATTTAATCTATTCAAATCTGGTCTTGTAGTTTCATCTACGTGATGAACTTTTGAAACTAATTATAACTTGAACGGTGGTAGTTCAAGTAGTATTTGGAAAAGATATAAGTATATTCGAGTATCTTGTAACTTCATCTTTTAAACTTATATCTAGTAAATGATTATCTTATGCATGACAAAGATTTTCAGAAAAACGTTGAGACAAGGTTAGATATATGAGATCACCTTGCAACAATATTTTTATACAGTTATACACTGGAACTCTGTGTATATTATGCATGGAAGAGGACTTCCAAGATTTTGAAAAGTATATATGTATATATACTGAATACTTTGCGACTTCATCGCATTAAGATATCAAACTTGGTTCATTTCTTTTGACCAAGACTTTCATGAGTACTATGAGAAGGCTCATATATTGTAAATTATTATACATATTATTTTGGTGGGCTTGCTGCTCACCCTTGCTTTCTTCTTTCATCACACAACATCAGATAGACAAGATGAACAGGACCAAGCTCCCAATTCGCGAGCGGATAGGAAACGTTCTGCAACTTCCTATAGGCATTGAAGTCGCTGTAGCTAAGGTGGGAACTACTAATAGACTAGGCTTCAACTTTTGATGTACCAGATTTATGTATACTTATGAATTGTAATAATGGCAAAGAAAATGTAAATTTATTCAGAAAACCTTTTAAGGTGTATTGGCAGATAATTGTGGAATAAAATGACTTGTGATTATTTTTGGATGTTCATCTCTGAGACTATAACGTGTGGTGTGTGTGTTTATTGTGGGGTCACAGTACAGAGTAGTTGATTAATTATTAAGATTGGGTGTTATTAAGGGAAATGGAACTCGTGACAACCCGGATCCCCGACCCCGGATTTGGGGGTGTTACAGAAGTGGTATCAGAGCTAAGCATTATAAACCTCAGAGATGATGTGACGTTAAGATAATAAGTTCACAAAGATAATAAGAACTCTTGCCAAGTTCATAGTCGGGCTACCTAACGTAGTACTGACAGTTAAAACCCTTATGGGAACCCTTATAAATATCGTGATAGGAGCGTAGTTCTTTATCGTATATGGTAGCGGGACTCCGAACCCTGAGGTTGAGGAGCAACAGCGCGATGATGTTTTATTACTAATTGGAGATCGGATTGTGGATCCGATAGAGTGTCCTAATGCAGGACCGGATGATGTTGATATTGAGGATGTAGCGGTTGAGGATGTTGTCCTAGAAGGGATAGTTGTTGAGGAGGATCCCATAGAGGATCCTGACAAGATTGGATAAAGGACCACTGATGAATTGATGACCATGGTTAGGTCGACTACCAGAGGTAGGATTGGCCGGTCACTACCGGAGGTTCGTTCAAGTTTGTAAAGATAGTAACCCCTTTAACGCGGCTTACTCGTAAGACTGAGATGTTCGAATGGACAGAGAAATGCGAGAACAGCTTTCAAGAACTGAAGCAGAGGTTGGTGATGGCCCCTATGCTGGCATTGCCGGATGGAAAAGGAGATTTTGTGAAGTGTAGTGACACTTCGCACAAGGGCTTAGGGTGCGTGCTTATGCAGCACGGTAAGGTAATCGCGTACATGTCAAGACAATTAAGGTAATATGAAATTCGATATCCCCGCCCATGAGCTTAGGCTCGTGGCAATAGTTTTACCCTAAAGATTAGAGGCACTACTTGTATGGAGAGAAGTGCGAGAATTACCTAAGCCATAAGTGCTCTAGTACATTTTCACGTAGAAAGAGCTCAACATATGCCAGAGGAGGCAGTTAGAGCTAATCAAGAATAATGATTGGGAGATTCTTTATCATTCGGGGAAAGCCAATGTGGTGGCTGATGCCCTTAGTAAAAAGGAGAGACTCAAGATGATAATGTCTTTGGGAGAGTTTATAAGAGATTTTGGAAATAGTAGTGAAGGTAACCGGAGCCGGTACCGAAAAGCTGTTTGAGATTGCAATAGAGACCGAATTATTGGAAAAGAGCATACGGTGCCAGAGAAAGATGATAAGGGAATAATGAGGTATTCCTATAGAATTTGGGTTCCAAAAGTTCAAGAGCGTAATGATGAGAACTTAGATGAGAGCCATAGTTTGAGGAATAAGATTTAGAGCAAACCCTGAACGTGATAGTCAGGGAGGTCGCCATCAAGATAGAAGGAACCCATGACATAATGGAGTGGAAAATGAGGATTTTAAATTAAAAGATGACCCCAATTATGGGGAGTAGGATGAAACATTTCATACTAAGGAAACAGAAAGTCGAGTAAGGAAAGGAGACCTGAGACGGTACTCATATACGGCAATTCATGGACCTGTCTAGACAGAACTTAGACTATTATCCCCAACCACCACCTTGAGGAAACAATGCGATAGGAAATTCTTTCAGGACCTTTAAGTCTCTAAGCTCTCAGAGTTCCAAGGAACAGGTTGACCTAGTCGAGGCAAGAGCCTGGCTAAAGGAAATACAGGAATCATTTGAGATTCTAAATGATTGACGAATCACAAAAGACTATTTTTGTCACTTACCCTCCTAAGAGAGAGGCCACCCGCTGGTGAAAGGCCAAGGAAGGCACGGAGCAAGAGATTATAATAAACTGATTTAAGTTCAGACAATTATTTTCGGGAAAGTACTTCCCAAGGTTATGGAGGTAGTGTAAAAGCTTTGGAGCTAGAACAAAAGCGGATGAGTATGATGAATTATGAATCTAAGTTGTAAAAGTTATCAAGATTCGTTCTGAGGACACGAATCCAGAATGACGGGATATTTGAAATCAATGCTTATGTTGTGTTGGTTCATGAAATAATGATAAGAGAAAGGAAAATAAAAAGAAACTGAAGTGGAAAGGAATATAAAGGCAATAGAGTTTGAGGAATGATAAGGAAGTTGGGTATGAGGAAACCCTAAAGACTCATAGCAATAGAAATAGAAAAGTATGTAATCGTCAGGATGAGGGTGATTCACCATGAGTTAAATTGATGGTTGAAGGCATAAGAGATAAATATATTTTATCCCCTGTAAGTTGGGAGGATTTGAGGAAACCTTGAGATAGTTCGAAGGATAAATATTGAGACGCGGATAGACTGAGGAGACAAGGAAGTAAGAAATTAGGAAAATTGGATGAAGGAAGTGACCTTCAAGAATGTGAAGTGTAAGACCGGTGGCTTGATACCCAGGAAGGGAGTCGCCAGGTATGAAAGATATCCCAACATTGAGATGAGTGTTGAGATAAACAACAAAAGTAAATAAGTATTTATTAAGAAGAAGTTCACGTTGAACACGACCAATATCTTCCAGATCATCCATGTGATCATTACCAAATCAGGAAAGAAAAGCGGATAACCATTTTTATCTTTTGGAGGCCATGTGGATTGACCTTAACTTGAATAAGGATGCTATTGTGAAATTCGGTATAGACTATCGAGGTGGAAATGATTGAATAAGATACCCTTATCAGGGATATATGACTTTATTTATCCATGGAAGGATGCTTGTACCTTTTTAAAGGTGGAATTAAGGATAGAACATCGGTAACTTAAAACGAATCCTAGGGGAATGCATAAAGGTTGGCATTTCACCCTTAATAGGGATAGTATGAGTTTTGACAGTATGAATTGGAAAGGATTAAGGTAATAATAACCTTTAAGGATCAGTGGAGAGATTTTTCAGAAGTATATAGACAATGGTTCTAGTATTAGTAAATGGTATTTTCATATGCCCTGTATATAGGGAATACATGAGGAATGATTGAAGGATAACCTTAGAGGTTTTACAAGGAGAAAGGAAATATTCGAAATTCTCAAGAATAAAAATGTTGATAAAGGAAATATGACGTAATTATAGTGTTGCCAAGTGGGGCACGTGTTAAACCACGAGAAAGTATGGATCGAACCAGTAATGGTCGAAATTATTCAGGGCAATTAGGACTTAAGATAAAAGATGTTCTAATTATGATTGAGAGTCAGTCATGACAGTGATTAACCTCTAAAGACTGAGGCAATAACTTATGGAAAAATGGTGATTTTTTTTACTTATCAGATTTTAAGGAAAACATCTTCACTCAAGCAGTGATCGGAAATAGGGTAGAAAATTTGTGAAAGTTGTTAAAATGAAATTGACTGTATTAAATTTTACTATCAGGAAAGGCCAAAGAGGTGGCCGACACTTTAAAGGTAAGAGGATAATTATAGGCGCTTGTGCCAAAATAATACAGTGAGGATGGTTAAAACTGTGAAGGTTGTATTATGGTTTGGAAGATTGACATTCCTTCTGATGACTGTGCAATACCCAACCGTAATAGTAGTTGGTAAAGGTTTAATTCGTGTAATCGCCATGAGCGGGCTATCTATCTTAGGAGGTCCTATCTTGAGATAAGCCAGGACCATGTTTCAAAAAGGACTAGACGAACCTTTGAGTTAAGTCTTCTATTTAAGGCATATGATTAAGAATGGTATTAACCTGCTATCGTTGCTTTGATTGAAACTCTTCTGCAATTTTATCTACTTCATGTCATGAAAGTACGTCAGAGTTTGGAGTGTTCTTCATGAATTGTGATTGGTGGTTATGTTAACTCCTTAGGAGAATTAGATACGAGATGTATGGACTCCGTATGGTTAGCTATTAAGACTTCATGGAAAATGAATGACTACAGTAGGTCAGTGGTGGACCATAGTAAGGCAGCAATGATTCTGCGAGTAATGAGCTGATTACAACCGTGAGAGTTGTATTGGAATGGGTGTTGAGATTGAGTACCACTAATCGGGTCGTGGTAGTGTATAAGTTATCATTGATAGACTAATTAAGTAGAGTATCTACCTAGTGAATTATTATTCTTTCTTATCAATAGAGAGTCGTATTATTATACGAGGAAGGTTGCGGTGCAAGCATAGAATTCTAGTAACGATGATGTATAGAATGAGATCCCAGATTCGATTTTCGATGTCGAGGGAGTTTCAAAGGTGATTGTGTATAAGCTCGAGGAAGAGCATGGGTCCATAGAATGATGGACGGAATAGCAAAAATATTTAGGCATGTGAAATAGGATGCTATAATACTTGATGTTGATATAAATACATATATATTTTGTTCTCCTATGACAAACCTCTATAGTTCAGAGGTAGGTTCCAAGCCAGATATTTTGTGGCAGTATATTTTTTTTATATATACAATTGTCTTCAGTTCGTTCTTTTCTCTTCTTTTCATTTCATGTAAGTTGAGAAGAACAACCCTTCCAGAAGGGGAGGTATTGCCGAATGACTGTCTATCTGTGTGATAGAAGCCTAGTAGGATACCAACTATTGTTTAATTGCTTGTCAAGTACTAAAGGCTGGCCACCTTCTGTACTAACTATGTGAGATAACAAGTGTTCATGATCATAGTGATCTCTCAACAAATTCCTTCACTTCTATATGATTGATCAAACTTTGGGAAATAGAAACAGCTGAAAAACGAGTAATAAAGTTGTGGTAGTATTCGGAATGGAAACACATTCGTGATACTAAGGTTGACGTGGTTATTAAAAGGTTATAGAACGCTAACGAGCAAAAGTATAACTAGTATAATATTAGGAACGGAAGATAGTAGCGACTACGAACTGGGAAAAATGATGGGTAGTGAGAAGCAAAAGCTCTAATGCTAAAAGCTATAATGAGAGTCCGTGCAATAGACTTGAAAGAAATTGGAATGATCACTTAACACGGGTTGAGTTTTCTTACGACAATAGATCATATGTCAGTATTGAGGTATCGCCTTATGAGATCCTTGAGGGAAGACAATGTCGATCTCCCTTATGTTAGGATGAAGTTGTAGAGCGCAAGATGCTCGGACCCGCAGTAGTCCAAAGGACCAAGGATATGATAGATCTAATCAGAGGACGGCTGGTAGTAGCCCAAGATGGACATGATAAGTATGTTGATTTGACACGAAAGGAAAAAGAGTATGAAATAGGGGACCTAGTGTTGTTATAGGTATTTCCTTGGAAAGGAAGGATGAGGTTCGGAAAGAAATGAAAGCTAAGTCCACGAATTGTTGGACCCTTGAATATATTAAGACGTATTGGGAGGATAGCATAGGAGCTAGCCCTAACCCCGAACATGTAGCAGGTCGTAACGTGTCTCACGTATCAGTGTTAAGGAAGTGTAATTCAGATGCCAGATAAATAGGGGCATATGAGCGCATAGATATGCAACCCGACGTAACCTATATGGAGCAACCAGGAAGGGTTGTAGAGTGAAAAGGGAACAAGTGCTTAGGAGAAGGGTTATCAAACTATTCAGAGTTTGATGGAAGAACCACAATGTGGGAAAATTTATTTGAGAGTTAGAAAGTGTAATGCTAAGAAAGTATCCCAATTCATTTTCTATCTGATTCCGGGACAGAATCCTTTTAAGGAGGGGAGACTGTAATAACCCCAATTTTTGGGAAATTTTGAAACTCTTATGAATAGTGTTTTTGCTGAATGAGAAAACTTTTCATGCCACACTATATAGGGGTTCTGATATGGATATTCTGAGATTTTATTAGTACTTTAAATGGGATATAAGTGTATGTAAAGATCGTCAGAATCCAAATCCGAACACTTTGATTTTTCCCGGAAATCCAATAGATACGGAAAGAATTGAGTATAAGGTAACAGGATAAAAGGATTTAAATTAAAGGATTATAATAGAGGATCATAAAAAGGAATATAATGTATTGAGAAAGGTTAAGGGAACCTAAGTAATAAGATCCCGGGTATGATCCCTCAAACGATAAATGAAAACGAAAGTTATGCGAACAGTATAACAGATCAGCGGTCATTAGGCAAACAATTAGGAAGTTAATCAAAGGGATTAGAGAGGATGATATCACCCAACCAATGAGAAGAGGACAAGGAGAGGAGGATGACATCATGAGGATGACACAAGCATGACATGGGAAGGAAGGAGATGTGGTGGCTTTTTAACCACACAAAATCAAGGGCAACTAGGTAATTTACTAAAACAAACACAAAAATCAAACCAACCAAGCCAAGCAAATCATTTTTCATCAAAATCAAAAAGAAACCAAGGCTTTGTTCTTCATGCTCTCGGCCAAAACAGAACCAGCACACTAAAACTGCTGTATCTCCTTCATTTCTCACTCAAATATTGTGTTCTATAGCTCATTAAAAAGGTATTAAGATGACCTACAACTCTTGTTCACAAGTCTCGTCCAAATAATCATGGTAAGACCCTAATTTTTACAGTTCTTTAAATCGTACTTTTAGAAACTTCAAAGCCTAACTTTGTGTTCTTGATTTCTTTGGAAAGATCAAGCTTGTAGGAGGCTCCCTAAGGCTTCCTAACAACTTAACACCTCCCAAGGAAGGTATAAACTTCAAACCCTAGCCTTTACTTTATTTGTTAGTAAGTTTAATGGTTGGTTTTGTGAAATGAGAAGCATGGATTGTGATTATTAGTAGTTTAGTTTGATTTGGAAGTGTTTTGGTAATTGAAGCTTGATTATAGTTCATAGGTCTTGATTGTGGTTGTTTGAGTTGAAAACCTTGGAGATTATGGACTGATGTGGTATGGTTTAGGTGAAGTTTTGTTGTATTGATGGTTATGAGTTGGTTGGTGGTTAATTGGAGTAGTTTAAACATTGGTAATCGCGTAAATATAGCCGTCGTAATGTCCGATTTACTTTAGACTGCTTTTGTTCATAACATTTGGACCCGAGAAATTCCTGCTATATTATGACCATTTCCATGTTTAGATAGTTCATGTTACGAGCTTCGTTTTGATATGTAGTTCATTTGATTCCGATGTACGGTTTAGGAGAAACGACCGTTTTAAGTAACGGCGTTTCGCGAACGAAACTTTTCCCCTCGCCTTACTTTGAAACATAGGTTAAAGACCAAAAAGGGTTAATTAGTTTATGAAACAATTATGGTAAGAGTGTTAGGCAGTTGGTAAGACACTCGCGAAGGAATCGCCTTAAACCTTGTAATGGTTAAATTATAAAAAATGGTGGAGCCGAGGGTACTCGAGTGACTTAAGAGAATCAGTAAGCGCAAAGCGAGCGTTAGAGTCTAAGGTAGTTAGAGTATAGATTTACAAGTGACTTTGGTTTAATTCCTACTTACTTGTTGTTTATAGGTTACCAGACTCGTCCCGAGCCTTTTATCACCCCCAGTCGCTCAGGCAAGTTCTCTACCCGTTATACTGTTGTTGTGATGTATATATGTATATGCATTATCTTGTGATAGATGCATGTTGGTTAATTAGCAAATTTGCGATATATTGAAGCATGCTGATATGGTATATATATGCATGCCTGTTTCGTATTCTTGCCATATATATCTGTTGGTTCAGTTGATAATATATATGCTAGAGAATAGCGGTAATTTGCATATACCCTTAGTATAGGGACCCAAAGGTGAAAACATTTTCTAAAACCGGGAGTCGAGGATCCCGAGTAGATTTTATATATATATATATTTATATATATATATATGGTTATAGTTTTCAAAACTATTAATCGAATAAGGTTTATTCGATAACTTTATTTTATTAATGAATATTATCTTGAATATTCATTCGAGGACTTATGACTCCTTTATATTATTTATTGAATATTACTTGGATATTCATTTGAGGATGTATGACTCCTTTATTTTATTTAATGAATATTATTTATAATATTCATTCGAGGTATTATGACTCAGCTTATTATTTAATGAATATTATTTTGAATATTCATTCGAGGGCTTATGACTCAGCTTATTTTATTTATTGAATATTATTTGAATATTTATTTGAGGATCTATGACTCCGATTATTTGCTGAGATATATTCTTTATTTTATTAAAGAATAAGGCGTCGATAATCAAACTCACTTTTGATTATTCAAATAAAGATAGTACTTTCGTATAGGTATATCTTTGGATATTTAATATTCATTTCAAGTATAAGTTTCAAAACTTCTACTTCAATTATTTTTATAAAGATTATTCTTTATGGAAATACTATTTAAATAATAATATTCAAATATTTTCTAATGTATTGGGACTGATTTATTTTGTTAAATCAGCATCACTCCAAACATTCTTAAAAATGTTTTGCGAGTCTTCAAAATGATTTTTAAAAGTTAGAGCGGATCCCAAAACTCATTTTTATATTTAAGATCCTCCTTTCGAAGGGGATTTAAATACTCGCTCAAAACCTGAGGGATCCGGCTCTGTGGTGTGTTTTATATTCGCAACAAGGTTGCTGTTTTGTTAAATGAATCGATTACTTACCCAACACTCGGGAAGTAAAATTCTTGGAACAAGTTAATCCATTAACAGGCATCGCCTGGGAAATATCGGTGAGTTCTCCTTTCCAACTAGATACGACTTCTTGGTGGAGCCGTATCAACAAGTTTCTACTTGGGGAAAGGGGGAACGAGCTTTACATTTCAGAGTCATGAATTTCATCTGAACTAGGAGTGGCGTAAGTGGTCGAGTGGCGCCGGCCCAGCCTTATTATATTGGCCCAAATGGCCTGGAAGTTCCGCTAAGGCGGTCCATTCCTTAGGAGTTCAGTGTTCGGTTGACAAGTAAATCCGACAGGTTCTCCTCTACATGTAGAAAATGGTGGGGTTGCACTACTACGACTGATCATCGTAAGTGGTCTTCCTGGCGCGGCAAACTCCCGTAATGAGTTCATCATCCAATTGGATATTTCTGCAACACTACCCAGAGCACTTCGATAGAAAGGCTACGGTTGGGCGATTGTTGAGTGTTGGCAGGGTCAAGTTTTCCAAATGATGTTTGCATCAAATGAAGTATCTCGTAACTTAATTTTATTTTGATGATATTTTAAAGATTTAATCTATTCAAATCTGGTCTTGTAGTCTCATCTACGTGATGAACTTTTAAAACTAATTATAACTTGAACGGTGGTAGTTCAAGTAGTATTTGGAAAAGATATAAGTATATTGGAGTATCTTGTAACTTCATCTTTTAAACTTATATCTAGTAAATGATTATCTTATGCATGACAAAGATTTTCAGAAAAACGTTGAGACAAGGTTAGATATATGACATCACCTTGCAACGATATTTTTATACAGTTATACACTGGAACTCTGTGTATATTATGCATGGAAGAGGACTTCCAAGATTTTGAAAAGTATATATGTATATATACTGAATATTTTGCGACTTCATCGCATTAAGATATCAAACTTGGTTCATTTCTTTTGACCAAGACTTTCATGAGTACTATGAGAAGGCTCATATATTGTAAATTATTATACATATTATTTTGGTGGGCTTGCTGCTCACCCTTGCTTTCTTCTTTCATCACACAACATCAGATAGACAAGATGAACAGGACCAAGCTCCCAATTCGCGAGCGGATAGGAAACGTTCTGCAACTTCCTATAGGCATTGAAGTCGCTGTAGCTAAGGTGGGAACTACTAATGGACTAGGCTTCAACTTTTGATGTACCAGATTTATGTATACTTATGAATTGTAATAATGGCAAAGAAAATGTAAATTTATTCAGAAAACCTTTTAAGGTGTATTGGCAGATAATTGTGGAATAAAATGACTTGTGATTATTTTTGGATGTTCATCTCTGAGACTATAACGTGTGGTGTGTGTGTTTATTGTGGGGTCACAGTACAGAGTAGTTGATTAATTATTAAGATTGGGTGTTATTAAGGGAAATGGAACTCGTGACAACCCGGATCCCCGACCCCGAATTTGGGGGTGTTACAAGAAAGGCCCCAGCCAACCCATACGCACAAAACAGAAGCCAGGGGCCTTCTTCCAACCAGCATAGGGAATCCGAAGAAAAGACACAATCATCGGAAACACGAAGCATGCCAAAGAATGGTCCCTTCAGTCTATTTCCCCGGTAGACTACCAGGGTTTTGTCCTTCAACAGGACTTGGAAGCCAACGAGCTATTTGGCGCTCAGGCCATGGTGACGGTAACTTATTTTCCTTTTCGTTTTTATTTCATTCCTTTTTTTAGCGGAAATTTTATTGTTTCCTTCCTTTCCTTTTTTTTAGGCCAACATCCATTTTCAAAGGGCACTCCATCAAGCTAAGGCTTGGAAGGTGGCGTATGACGATACCAACAAGAAGCTTGAGGAGGCCAATGAACAAATCGAGAGCCTCAAGGCCCAACTTGCCTCCTCAACTTATGACCTGGAGATTGCTCGGGCCAAAACTGTCATTTTGAATGACCAAAAAGAAAAGAATTTCGATGCCTGGATGGGCACTCCGGAGTTCAAGGACTTGATGGAGGAGCACGACGCCCTTACTCACCCCATGAGCTACAAAGAAGGTTGGGATGCCGCAGTTGAGGCCATTCAGGCTAAGTACCCGGAAATGCTCGAGGCAGAATCCTTCCGTTGCCCTCTCAAGATCCCAAGGCTGGGGGAGTAATAGATAGGATTGTGGATCTTATCCATGAAGAGGAACGACCGGTTACTTCTCCTGATCAAGGAGCTTCTTCGTCTAAGGCTCCAGTTGCTTAGAAAAGAAAAGAGCCTGAATCTAGCTCCAGAGAAGAGGGATCCTCCTCTGAGGAAGAGGCCGAGCCTACTGCGAAGAAGGCCAGTGTGGAAGAACCTCCTAAACCAGCATATGAGGCATCCGAGGACAGTTTTAAGGAGGCATTCATGGAAACTTCTGAAGAAACTTCTGATGGATAACTCAAGAATCATCCGAGGAGACTTCAGAGAGTGGCTCCGAGGAGTCTTAAGAATCTGAGCATTCTAAACCTTGTACTTAGCTTTTATATTTCATTTGTCTTGTAAAACTTTTTATGAAAGTATGAATTTGTTACCCTACGAAGTTTTACTTAATATTATTTTCCTTGATTTCCCATAGCATTCCTTTAAATTTAAGCGTTATATTTTTGAAGGGGATAATAACAACTTGAACTCTATAGTAGAAAAGTTTGAAATAATTTCAAATTAAGAATATATAGTTTGGTTTTACAAAACCTTTGTTACATGGGTTCAACCCTAAAACTGAGATATAAAATCCTAATCGAGCAAAGCTTCCAGGTGCTTTTGAACCTTTTTACCACTATAGTAAGTACAAGTTATAGGTAGTAAAATTTCAGGTTTTGAGCATGCCAAGTTCGAGGTACTTTCTCTCCATCCATTGTCTCCAATTTGTAAGATCCTCTTCCTTGAACGCTCTTAACCTTATATGGCCCTTCCCAATTGTAGGATTTTATCTATCACAAAAGTATGGTAAAACAATTTTCATGATATAAAATCCATATAATACGCATACAGATCGTGAATTAAATCGAGGGATCATTTTTAACCTTTAAAAGCGATCCAAGAACCACGAGCGGAGGTCCCTTGCAGCCGCTCCTCAATTGTGAAGCACTCCACCGGTATCCACCAAGAAATCGATGTAATGAGGAGGAGGAGGTGGAGAGAATTAGGGTTTTTTGTAATTTTTTAGGTTAAGACAAAATAAGGGTTTATAATAGTATATTTATAGGCAAAATTTTCAGCTGAAAAATTTCCCATAAAATATTATTATTATTAACCCTTTATTTTATTAACCTATTAATTAATAATTAAAACACCTTTAATTATTAATCCTTTTTCTAAACACTTTAGAAATAATTCTCTCACTTTATTTAATTTCCAAAATTAAATTCTTAATTAATAATATTAAGAACTTTTCTTAATTAATTTATAATTAATTAAATCCCATTTAATCAATTATTAAATTTGCTAATTAATTATTTATTTCACAAATAAATAATTACCAGCCATTATTAATTAATTCCTCCACCATCAAATCATTCTCTTTTATGGTGTGACCCTGTATGTTCAATATTAAGCCGGTAGTAGAAATATATAATAATAAAACTATTTTATCATTATTTATATAAATTCTCTAATTCATTAAATATGATTAATTAATTAATCATATTTATTCTACATCGTGAGGGATACTTCTCAGCATATCGCGACTATCCGGATAATACGAATTCACTGCTTAGAATACCAAGAACCCATTCAGTAAATAGTTACCGTACAATTAATTCCTTCTACCCTGCAATGTCACGATTAAATACAAGGAATGGAACTTGTGTCAAGCCTATCTTATTTAATCATTTGCTTTCCCAATCACTATGCTTAGTTCTATTTAATGTAAATTAGAAACTCCTTTCTAATTTCATTCACTCTGGCCAGAGATTCCTGAACTAGCATAAGTGGATCAGCATTGAACATTCTCTTCCTTCACTGGAAGGGGTAGATCCTTTATTGATCATACACTATCTTCGTGTACAAATTCCTATACCCAGTAGAGCCCTTGTAATTGTCCCTGGAGACTAAGAACTAAACCAAAGCATAGTTCAGTGTACACAAGATGACTATGATGACCTCAAGTCTAAGGATACTTGTACAACTATCACTATATGAACAACTACTGACACGTGAGTGAACTCCATCTGTTGTTCAGCTGTGTGAGTCATGTTCAGTGAACTTATTCTATAATAAGCACCTACATACTAGCTTTAGTGTCACCACACAAATGTCTATGAGGACAGACAACCTTCATAATGAAGCAAGCATAGTATGTACTGATCTTTGGGGATTATTAATTGCCAGTTAGTAATCCTACGACCAGGAACTATTTAAGTTTAGAGTTATCATCTTTTAGGTCTCATTATTATGATCTCATCAAAATCCATAAAAAGCTTTACTCTAAACTGTGGTATATCTTATTTAAACACTTAAAATAGATAGAGCCCGTAATAAAAAAACAAAACAAGTCTTTTATTAATATCAATGAAATTAAAACAGATTACATAAAAGTTATTCCTAAATCCTCATACATGATTGGACTTAGGACACATCTCTTTCAATCTCCCACTTGTACTAAAGCCAATCACTTTGGTATCTAATACCCATCTTGTCTTTATGACGATCAAAGTGACTTTGAGAAAGTGGCTTTGTTAAAGGGTCTGCTATGTTGTTATGTGTGTCAACTCTCTCGACGTTGACATCTCCTCTTTCAACAATCTCCCTAATCAGATGAAAACGCCACATGACATGTTTGGAATTTTTATGAGACCTAGGTTCCTTGGCTTGTGCTATTGCTGCGTTGTTATCACAATACAACACAATAGGCTCTTTAACGCTAGGAACAACTCCCAACTCAGAAACAAATTTCCTCATTCAAACGGCTTCTTTTGCAGCCTCACTTGCAGCTATATATTCTGCTTCCGCTGTGGAGTCAGCCGTTGTAGACTGTTTTGAACTCTTCCAACTAATCGCACCACCATTCAGAGTAAACGCGTAGCCTGACATGGATTTGCTATCATCACTTTCTGATTGAAAACTAGAGTCAGTATAACCCTCTATTTTCAACTCAGATTCACCACCAAAAATAAGAAAAATGTCCTTAGTCCTTCGCAAGTATTTAAGGATGTTCTTCACTGCTTTTCAGTGGTCTTCACCTGGATTGGACTGATATCTGCTCGTCACACTAATTGAATAAGCAACATCAGGCCTAGTACACAACATCGCGTACATGATAGATTCTATTGCTGAAGCATAAGGAATCTTACTCATACGCTCTCCTTCCTCAGATGTCTTAGGAGACATCTTTCCGGAAAGGGACACTCCATGGCTCATCGGTAAGAGACCTCTTTTGGAGTTTTCCATGCTAAACCTTTTAAGCACTTTCTGGATGTATGTACCCTGGGTAAGACCTATCATTCTTCTAGATCTATCTCTATAGATCTTCATACCGAGAATGTAGGATGCTTCTCCCAAGTCCTTCATGGTAAAGTTCTTCGATAGCCATACTTTGACTGATTGCAACATCGGTATATCATTTCCTATAAGAAGTATGTCATCCACATACAATACAAGAAATGTTACCGCGCTCCCACTACCTTCTTGTAGACACATGGTTCATCTATGTTTTTGATAAAACCAAACTCTTTGATTGTCTCATCAAAATGGATGTTCCATCTACGAGAAGCTTGCCTTAAACCATATATGGTTCACAGCAGCTTACTGTAACACCCCCAAGTCCGGGGTCGGGGATCCGGGTTGTCACGAGTTCCATTTCCCTTAATAATACTTAATCTTAATAATCAACCAACTACTGCGTATTGTGACCCCACAATATACACACACACCATAAGTTATAGTCTCAGAGATGAATACCAAACAATAACACAAGTCATTTTATTCCACAATTATAAGTCATTACACCTCAAAAGGGTTTCTGAAATAAATTTACATATTCTTTGCCATTATTACAATTCATAAATATACATAAGTCTGGTACATCAAAAGTTGAAAGCCTAGCCTATTGGTAGACCCTACCTCAGCTACAACGGCATCAACGCCTACAGGAAACTGCGGAACGTTTCCTATCCACTCGCGAATTGGGAGCTTGATCATGTTCATCTTGTCTATCTGTTGTTGTGTGATGAAAGAAGAAAGCAAGGGTGAGCAACAAGCCCACCGAAATAATATGTATTATAATTAACAATATATGAGCATTCTCATAGTACTCATGAAAGTCTTGGTCAAGAAGAAATGAACCAAGTTTGTTATTTTAATGCGACGAAGTCGCAAAATATTCAGTATACATATATACTTCTCAAATCTTTGAAATCCTCTGACATGTATAATATACACAGAGTTCCCGTTTATAACTGTATAAAATATCGTTGTAAGGTGATCTCATATATCTAACCTTGTCTCAACGTTTTTCTGAAAATCTTTGTCATGCATAAGATAATCATTTACTAGATATAAGTTGAAAAGATGAAGTTACAAGATACTCCCATATACTTATATCTTTTCCGAATACTACTTGAACTACCATCGTTCAAGTTATAATTAGTTTCAAAAGTTCATCACACAGATGAGACTACAAGATAAGACTTGAATAGATTCAATCTTTGAAATATTATTGAATGAAATGAAGTTACGAGATACTTCATTAAGTCCCGATATAGATATATCCATATATATATCTCTCACACATTTCCTGAAAACCTCTGTCATGTAAAGTATGAACAAAGTTGCAATATCCAATGAATTTGGAAAGAAAAGAATTTTGGCATAAACCCGATATCTTGCTGATCAGACAAAGATACAAATAAGTAACCTTTTCTACTGTAGATGGATGAATTCCTCGCCGGTCATCACCCCGGCCGCATTAGGACCTCGCGCTAGACCGTTACCCGACCACTCACGCGTGGATGGACTGTCACCCAGCCTCTTACACCTTCATACACCGTACCCCGGCCTGTCGCTTATGCCGACTCAATTAGATGGACTTACTTCCCGAATATTTGGCAAGTAATCAAATTGTTTTCTCAAAACAGCAACCTCGTTGCGAATATAAATACACCACAGAGCCGGATCCCTCAGGATTTGAGAGAGTATTTAAATCCCCTCTGAAAGGAAGATCTTAAATATAAAAATGAGTTTTGGGATCCGCTCTAACTTTTAAAATCATTTTGAAGACTCGAAAACACTTTTAAGAATGTTTGGAGTAATGCTGATTTAATGACATAAATCAGTCCCGATATATTAGAAAATATCTGAATATTATTATTTAAATAATATTCCCATAAGGATAATCTCTGTATAAATAATTTGAAGTAGAAGCTTTAAAACTCATACTTGAAATGAATATTAAATAACCAAAGATATACTTATACGAAAGTACTATTTTTATTTGAATAATCGAAAATAAGTTTGATTATCGAAACATTATTCTTTAATAAAATAAAGAATATTATTTAGTAAATAAGCGGAGTCATAAGTCCTCGAATGAATATTCAAAATAATATTCATTAATTAGAATAAATAGAGTCATAAGACCTCGAATGAATATTCAAATAATATTCAATAAATAAAATAAACCGAGTCATAAGTCCTCGAATGAATATTCAAAGTAATATTCATTAATAAAAATAAAGTTATCGAATAAAGCTTATTCGAATAATAGTTTTGAAAACTATATCTATATATATATATATAAATATATAATATACTCGGGAACATCGACTCCCGGTTTTAGAAAATGTTCACCTTTGGGTCCCCTATACTAAGGGTATACGCAATTACTGCTTATCTCTAGAATATGTATTATGCAACTATAAGCATTGGAATCGACAGATAGATATCAAGATTACGAAACAGACATGCATATATCCCATATCAGCATGCTCCAATATATCGCAAGATTTGCTAATTAACCATCATGCATCTATCACAAGATAATGCATATACATATATTTACATCACAACAACAGTATAACGGGTAGAAAACTTGCCTGAGTGTTCCCGGATAGACTTAAGCTTAGAGTGGGTACGATAACCTATGAACAACAACATAAGTCAGAATTAATCCCCGGTCGCTTAAGAAACTAGACTTTAACCAATTAGACCCCTAACGTTCGCTTTCACGCTTAACGATTCACTTAAGTCGCTCGAGTACCCTCGGCTCCACCATTTTTAATAAATTAACCATTATGAGTTTTAAGGCGATTCTTTCGCGAGTACCTTACCAACTGCCTAATGCACTTAACATAATTTCTTCATACCCCAATTAGTCATTTAAAGTCCTTTACCAAGGTTTCAAAGTAAGGAGAGGGGTAATGGTTCGGTCGCGAAGCGCCATTACATAAAACGGTCGTTTCTCCTAAACCGTACATCGGATTCAAACGAACCACATATCAAAACGAAGCTCGTAACATGAACTATCTAATCTTGGCAATGTTCAAAACCTAACAGTGAGTTCACGGGTCATGATGATAAGAACAAAAATAGTCTAAAGTAAATCGGGCATTACGACAGCTATGTTTACGCGATTACCAAGTTTTAAACCACCCCAAACAACCACCATTCAACTCACAACCAACAATACAACCAACCCTCATCCAAACCTTACTACATCAGTCCCCAAACCTCAAGATTTTCCAATTTATACAACCCCACACATGAACTACTAGCTATACTTAAGTTTCATTAACTATAAACAAGATTTCAACATCCAAATCACTACAAATCCAATCCAAACTCTAAACACACAAGCATCATGCTTCTCATTTACTATAACCATCAAAACCATCTTAATACTCAAAGTAAAGTTATGGTTTGGAGGTGTTATACCTTCCTTGGAATGATTAGAGTAGCTAGGAAGCCTTAAGAAACCTTGAGAAGCCTTGAGATAGCTTAGGAATTCTTGGATCTTAAAGGAAATCAAAGAAAATAAAGTTAGTAATCTTGAAAACACTATTCATCATCTTTTTCCTTGATTTATTAGAAGAGATTCATGAAGAAATAGAAGCTTAAACTCCTATGATATGCTTATCTAATCATAAGGGACCTTGGGTAATTACCTTGTAAATTAACAAAGCTAGAAACTTGATTTTTGGAATTTTTCTCCTTGAAAAAATGAAAAAGCTGTGAGTTATGTGTTCTTGGGAGAGTATTTGCTTTGTTGAATGTTTTTGTGGTGGAAAATGAAGTGAATGGGATATTTGGATGATTTGTTGGTTGTTTAAAGTGAGTGGAGTATGACTAAGCATGACATCATCTTGGTGACTTCATCTCTTGCCACTTGTCATCACTTGGTTGTGGAAGCATCTTCTTATGCTAATCCTTGCTTAATTGTTTGGTTAATGACCGCTTATCTGTTATACGGTTCGCCTAATTTTTGTTCTCATTTATCGTTTGAGGGATCATACCCGGGATCTTATTACTTGGGTTCCCCTAAACCTTTCTCAATATATTATATTTCTTATATGATCCTCTCTTATAATCCTTGAATTTAAATCCTTTTTATCCTGTTACCTTATACTCAATTCTTTCCTTATCTGGTGGATTTTCGGAAAAAAATCAAAGTGTTCGAATTTGGATTCTGACGATCTTTACATACACTTATATACCATATAGAGTACTAATAAGATCTCAGAATAACAATAGAAGAACCCCTACATAGTGTGGTATGGAAAGTTTTCTTATTCAGCATAATCACCAAAACACTACTCATAAGGGTTACTAAAAGTTCAAAAATTTTGGGGTTATTACAGTCTACCCTCCTTAAAAGGATTCCGTCCCGGAATCAGGAAAAAATGAATAGGGATACTTTCTTAGCATTGCACTTTCTAACTCTCAAGTCAATCTTCCCACATTGTGGTTCTACCATCAAACTCTGACTAGTTTGATAGCCCTTCTCCTAAGCACTTGTTCCGTTTCAATCTATAACCCTTCCTGGTTGCTCCATATAGGTTACGTCGGGTTGCATGTCTATGCGCTCATATGCCCCTATTTGTCTGGCATCCGAATTATACTTCCTTAATATTGATACGTGGAACACGTTATGAACTTGCTACATGTTCGGGGGTAGGGCTAGCTCATATGCTAACTTCCCAATACGTCTTAATACCTCAAAGGGTCCAACAATTCGTGGGCTTAGCTTTCCTTTCTTTCCGAACCTCATCCATCCTTTCCAAGGGATACCTTTAACATTACTAGGTCCCATATTTCCTATTCCTTGTCCTTTCGTGTCAAATCAACATACTTTTTATGTCCACCTTGGGCTACTACCAGCCGTCCTCTGATTAGATCTATTATATCCTTGGTCCTTTGGACCACTACTGGTCTGAGCATCTTGCGCTCTGTAACATCATCCTATCATAAGGGAGATCGACATTGTCTTCCCTCAAGGATCTCATAAGGCGATATCTCAATACTGACATATGATCTATTATCGTAAAAAAACTCAATCCGTGTTAAGTGACCATTTCAAATTCTTTCAAGTCTATTGCACAGACTCTCATCATAGCTTCTAGCATTATAGCTTTTGCTTCTCAATACCCATTCTTTTCCAGTTCGTAGTCATTACTATCTTCCGTACATAATACTATACCAGTTACACTTTTGCTCGTTAGCATTCTATAACCTTTTAATAATTGTGTCAACCTTAGTATCACGAACGCGTTAGATTCAGAATACCACCGCACTGATACTACTCCTTTCTAGCTGCTTCTATCTTTGAAAGCTTGATCCATCGTATAGAAGTAAAAGAATTTATTGAGAGATCACTATGATCATGAACACTTGTTATATCGCATAGTTAGTACAGAAGGTGGCCAGCCTTTAGTACTTGACAAGCAATTATACAACATGTGGTATCCTACTAGGCTTCTATCACACAAATAGATAGTCATTCGGCAATACCTCCCCTTCTGGAAGGGTTGTTCTTCTCAGCTTACATGAAATGAAAAGAAGAGAAAAAAGCGAACTGAAGAGAATTGTATATACGTAAAAACTTTATTGCCATAAATATCTGGCTTGGAATCTACCTCTGAACTATAGAGGTTTGTCATAGGAGAACAAAACATATACGTATATATATATATATCAACATCAAGTATTATAGCATCGTATTTCACATGCCTAAATATTTTTGCTATTCCGTCCATCATTCTATGGACCCATGCTCTTCCTCGAGCTTATACACAATCACCTTTGAAACTCCCTCGACATCAAAAATTGAATCTGGGATCTCATTCTAGACATCATCGTTACTAGAATTCTATGCTTGCACTGAAACCTTCCTCGTATAGTAATACGACTCTCTATTGATAAGAAGGAATAAGTATTCAATAGGTAGATAATCAACTTAATTAGTCTATCAATGATAACTTATACATCACCACAACCCGATTAGTAGTACTTAATCTCAACATCCATTCCAATACAACTCTCACGGTTGTAATTAATCGGCTCATTACCCGCAGAATCATTCCTGCACTACTAGGATCCACCATTGACCTACTGTAGTCATTCATTTTCCATGAAGTCATAATAGCTAACCATACGGAGTCCATACATCTCGTATCAAATTCTTCTAAGGAGGTAACATGATCATCATTCATGATTCATGAAGAATACTCCTGAACTTGACGTACATTCACGACATGAAGCAGATAAAATGCAGAAGAGTTTTAATGAAAGCAACGATAGTAGGTTAATACCATTCTTAATCATATGTCTATATTAGGAGACATGAAGCTCAAAGGTTCATTTAGTCCTTTTTGAAACATGGTCCTGGCTTATTCTCAAGATAGTTCCTTCTAAGAAAGATAGCCCTCTCATGGCGATTAGACGAATTAAACATTTACCAAACTACTAATACGGTTGGGTATTGCACAGTCATCAGAAGGAATGTCAATCTTCCAAACCATAATACAACCTTCACGGCTTTAACCATTATTACTGTATTCCTCTAGCATGAGCGCCGATAATTGTCCTCTTACACTTAAAGGGTTGGCCACCTCTTTGGCCTTTCCTGATAGTAAAATTTCCTTACAATAAATGTCTTTTAAATGACCTTCAACTAAATTTTCTACCTCATCTCCAATCACTGCTTGTGTGAAAATGCTCTTCATTACGCTTTGGTAAAAAAAATATCATCACTTTTCCATAAGTTATTTCCACGGTCTTTTAGAGGTTAACATTGTCACGATTGACTCTTGATCATACTTAGGACGTCTCTTATTTTGGGTCCTTCTTGTTTTCACCAATCTTGACCCTCATTGGGTCGATCTATACTTTCTTATGGTTCAACACGTGCCCCACCTGGCGTTATTATAATTACATCATATTTCCTTTATCAAAATTTCTATTCTTGAGAACTTTGAATATTACCTTTTTCCTTGTAAAACCTCTAAGGTTATCCTTAAATCCTTCATCATGTACACCCTAGGAACAGGGCATATGTTACGACCGGCATTTTATGTAATATTATTTGTGGATTGAGTATAATATTAAAGTCAAATAAAAATATATTCAATGATTGTACGCTAGTGTGAGTGAAAATTTCTGCATTATAAATTTGCTTTGTGTAGTATATGATTTTTCAAAGCAAGAGTTTATTTAATTTATTTATTTCTGATTTATAAGGAATATTCTAAGCTTTGGAAAAATTTTCTTTTAAAAGGTATTTTGTTCACAAATTTTGAAAATGATTTTATAAAGTCTCTAAAAATCCAAGTTATTTTATGATATAAATTTTATAATTTTTGAACTTGTATTTTATTTTATAAAAATAAATCTTTATAAATTTTATTTGTTATAATTAGCAAATTACGTGGCTACCCTTGCATGCAAATACTCTTCCAATTCAACTTAGGGGCAAGGAAGACATTTCCAACCCCACTCACTTTCATTCTACTAACCAAATTACCCCTTTACCCTTGCATGCAAATCTACCTAACTATAATTGGAAGGTTACTCTTGTAAAATCTCAAATCCACTCACTTTTGGCCAAATAAAAACCAAACTAACATGATTATTACTCCACATTCACCCCCACCATTTCCACACTCCTCCTTTCCTCCCCCTCCTCTCGGTTTTTCCCCCTCCCCTCTCGGCAATTCCCAAAAACTGAGCCCCCAACCCCTTCTTTCTTCATTTCTCACTCAAATAATCATCCTATTATCAAGTAATCCTACTCCCTACATGTTGTTCTTGTATATCTTAAGAGTGTAGAGTAGAAAAACTTATGTGTTGACCTTGCATGGTGGTGTTTTGTTAAAACTCCAAGTGAATATCCTTGATTCTTGTGAATTCAAGGCTTTCACCATGAGTTATAGTAGCAAAGGGTTGAGAATGGCTAGACATGAGTATGCTACACTCATGCAATTGTTGTTTTCACCCTAATCCATTCGGCCATGACTTGATAGGAGCCGAATGGATGGTGTTTTGGTTGTCATGTTCCACTTTGTGTGTTTTTATGATGATAACATGAAAATCTTAGTGAAGTCTTGATAAAACTCTTTGCATGCTAAGTGATCATCTAGGTATACCTTATGCTAGGCTTTCATGTCAATGTTATGATAGAACATATGTACAAAATGTGTTGTTTTGGTTTGAAAAACCCGAAGGCATGCATGCATGTGGATTTCTCTTAGAATGTTGTAAGATTTTGATCATTTGGAAAGATTTTGTTAGTGAGCCTTAATTTCAGTAGGAATAATGTGTTAATATTGATTTATGCTTCTTGTTGCATGGTAATAATTCATGGTTATCTTTTATAAAAATATATATCTTGTTGTTTCAAAAGCATGAAGATTTGTGATTTGTGAAGTGTAGTCTCTTTTGTTTTGCCATAATTGTACCTTAGGTAAAGATGATCTCACCAAGGTTATTTGGAGAAAAAGGGAGTTAGTTCAGTAGAATACCATGTATAAGTTTTGGTTTAAGTATTTAGTTGTTGTTAGTTGGGTTTGTCAAGTCAAAACCTTGGAAAATGAGAGTTATAGTTTCTGCAGAAAAATCAGTATAGCACCCTGAGGTTTAGAGTGAGTTTTGACCATGTCATTGGTGTGCACTTTGAGGCCCAAGCTACCAGAAGTTAGTATTGGGAGTATATAAAAGGTTTTAAGAGTTGGTTGGAGGTTTGCATGTCATTTGGTTAGGTGCACAAGTAGAATCACAAAATCTGTCCAGCAGGGGACAGTTTTGTTGCAACTTAGAAATAGGGAGATTTGACCATGCCATGGGTAGGCCCTCATTAGGCCCAATTGGGCCTTAGTTAGAGGGTATGTCAGAGAAGTGTTTCCAACCATAGTTCATAGGATATGAGCTAGGACCATGTGTCACAAGTTAATTCAAGTCAGGGCATTTTCTGCCCAGAAAAAAACAGGGGAACCTTGGACTTTTAGCTTAGGCCCAAGAAGGCCCAAGCCAGGCCCTTGAGCCACATCAAGTTTGTGAGATGCCCTTAGGTCAGGAGAGTCTTGTGTAAAAATTTTGAAGGAAAACTTGTAGTTTAAGAGTGTCTAATGTACTCAAGAAATCATAGTTGTCATTCTGAAATTTGCACCAGTGAGCACTATCACTTATCGCATAGTTTTAGAACACTTAGAAGTGAGTATTAGGTCGACCACCATAGTTGTAAGATAGTATAAGGTCAGTAGAGCAAAAGGCACAAGTGAGGGTCAATAGGTTTTGGATAATTTAGGAAAGGCACATCGAGTTAGGAAACCGAAATTAGAAGACCTTGTCTAGTTTAGCGACCAAGTGACTTAAGTTGTGAGTCGAGATCATCCAAGCCTAGTGTTGCATTATGGTATATATGGTGTTATTTGGTGTTAATATATGATATGTGAATATGTGGCTATGTGTGTGCAATTGTAATTTAAAAGTGAATATAAATTAAGTGCATTTAGGCCTAAGTGCCATCCGTGTTTAATTTTGAGTTGTAAATAGGTTAAGTTGGTGAGAATATATTATAATGAGGATTATTATTATTATTTATGCAGGATCTCGAGACGAGGGAAAACTTGCCATAAAAGTCGAGTGAAGCTCCAGTTGTTGCTCCTACCAGTCAGACCAGACCAGCCTATCTCAAGGCAAGTGATTCAACTTGACCTTCGTATTTACTACAAATAGTTCTTATATATTGATGCAATTATCCTGAGTCATTTTGATATATTTCAATCAAGCATATCTTTTGTTTATCTTTGAGTTACATAGAGATGCCATGAACCCTCGAGTACGTATTGCAAGTAGTTCAAAAGTCTTTCATGATAGTTTAATGCCATGATAAAATGAAGAGTTGATATATTACTTGATGGATCCTTTTGATTAATATGTTGATGTTTCCTAAGTATTAATATCTCATCCTGATACTTGAATCCCTATAGAACCTTACTTTGAATTCTGATAGTTAGATACTTACCAGCTTGATTCCTCATTGATTGATACCCTCTTTCTTATCCTAAAGCTTGACAATTCTGATATGTCCTGAGTTAAAGTTCATTCTTCATACCTGAACACCCTTAGTATTCATGAAGCTTACCTTCTTGATGATCCAACACTTGAACCTTGATGAGAAACCATTGCTTTGAGCCCAAATTGGCATTACCCTTCATATTATCCATTAGCCTCACTAAATCCTCTTGTCCAATCATTGATATATAAAAACCATTCAATTACTTGAATAGAGAATAGTTTTGTGAATCATGGCTCTGATATTCAGTACCTTGTTTCCCGTGTTTCGAGTTGATCTAGAATCCCTTGATAAAAATGTTTACAGTCAAAAGAGATTTTGTCATAAATCGGCATCAGTTTTAAAAATAATTAAAATGTGGGTTTTTAGTCCCAAAGGGGGATAAATGTTTTCTTGAATAGTGGATCTGGACTAAGACGCGAGTCCTTTCCACACTTATATTAGGCTTAAAAGTTGCCTAGGGATTCCCATTAATGTTTTAGAACCCAGCGAGGTTTGGGATTACTTCGCGGCTGATCACCGGCTGTAATCCGTAGCGTCATAAAATGATTTTGATTAAGACATGATTTTAAAATTGTTTTGATGCAAGCAAAATGATGCCATCTCACATAGTTTTTATCTCTTGTTACCTTTGGTTATGTCTTTCCATTATCATTCTTAAAAGTATATCTCAATTTATGTTCTGTGTCGTACTGTTAGCACTTGTTGAGCATTTGGCTCACTTCTTGCTTTACCCTTATATTACAGCTAGCAGCTATGGTTAGATTCAAGCAGACTGCCCGTAAGACCTGTGATGCTGATGCTTATGTTCGAGCTCCGGTAGAATAAGTAATAATAGTTGTGTGAGGACTCGGTATTTATAATTAGATGTAATAGTTGGTAGTGTTGGGCTGTTCCAAACCCTAAACTGTAAGATCTTGGATTTTGGTTGTGAATTCTTCATTAAAATGATGTAATAGCTATATTTATTTTGCTATTTAAGTTGGGGGTGTGACAGGTTTTGGTATCAGAGCTACGGTTTAGAGTCCCTGGACAGCCCAAATAGGTTATAAGATTTGTGTGTAGGTTATAGATATTATGCGAGAGAGTAGGTTAAGTAAATTATTATTAATACTCCTCTTATTGGTTGTCAGCAAAGGGCGCATTCCTCGTCATCCTCTGGGTCGGACGACACTATTGCTTTCTCCGTGTATGCTGAGTTGAGGCGCGAGTTCGACATGCTTCAGGGCAAGTACGACCGACTGATAGACCGACTAAAGAACGTGTATCCGGATAGCCGAAACTACGAAGGGAAGCCCAAGGAGCAGATGACTGCGAGACTTGAGACCTTGGTTCGGTACGTCAACACTAAGCTTGAGGAGATGCCAGCGCACCGGGACCGTACCAGCCAGTATGTCATTCAGATGGTGGCGGATGAGCTCCAGAGCATTGTGAAGACGCTTCGAGAGGAAAAGACTACCAAGCCCCGTTCAGATGGAGTGGAGCCTTAGTTCTTTCCATTTACCTTTCATGTTGTACTATCAGACTCTATGGAATCCCCAGTTGTTTCCGTTTTTCCTTTAAATAAGCCTGTTATTCCTAGAATCAGACTATGTCCCAATCTTATGTACTGTGACCTTTAAAATTTCAATAATTATGTGCTATTGTTCCATTTGCTCTCAACTGTTATTTTATGTTTTTATCATCATATCTGCTTAATTTGGAAACTTGACCCCATATGTAAATGAGAATGCCATGCGATACCCTCGAATCATTTTATCATTCATATCTGTTTTGACACAACTCTTATTTCAGGATCATGCCTCCCAAAAAGAAGAACCCAACAACCACCTTCACCACAGACCCAAATATTCTTCGACTACTGGAAACCTTACAACAGCAAACCAATGCTATAGCTCAACAACAACTAACTCTTCAACAACGAATTGAAAACCAAGATAACCGTGAGCCACACCAACCACCTGAACCACCAGTACCACCTAGACAAATTGTCACTTTCAAGGCTTTTCAGAATGTGAATCCACCTGTATTTCATGATACCACTGATCCAGTGATAGCTAACACATGGATCAAGGAGATGGAAAGGGCTTTTGAGTTGGTGCAGTTAGGAGACGATCAGAAGACGCCGTATGCGACTTACTTCTTGAATGGAGAAGTTATCTATTGGTGGGAATCAGTAAAGGCTATGGAAGTCACTCAGCAGGTTTCTTGGGAGAGATTTAAAAAGTTATTTCTGGACAAGTATTACCCTAAGTACATGCAGAATCAGATGGAGCTAAAATTTCTGGAGTTGAAGCAAGGGAATATGACTGTATTGGAGTATGAGAAGAAGTTCACTGAGTTGTCAAGGTTTGTGACAAAGTATACCAGCACTGAGGAGGAAAAAGCAAAGAAATTTCAGCAAGGATTGGAGCCTTGGATCAGAGATAGGGTGGCTATGTTTGAGCTTGAAACTTATGCGGGAGTAGTACAGAAAGCTGCTCTGATTGAGAATAATGGGATGCAGTCAAGGAAAGAGAGGGATAACAAGAAGAGGAAGGTTCCATTTTATGGAGAAAAGTCTGAAGCTGGAAGTTCGCAAGATCGGAATGTAAAGAGAATTGGTTTTCAGAAGGGCGGAAATTTTCAAAAGAAGGGAAATTTGGGTAAAAGGCAAGAATCAAAAGGAAACAACCAGGCAAGCCAAGGGAAAGTTGGAGAAAACAGGTTCCAGAGACCGGAATGCAAGCACTGTGGAAGAAGGCACCCCGGAGTATGCAATAAGCTGAGCATGACCTGTTATAGGTGCAATCAGAAGGGACATTTGGAAAATGAGTGCAAGATGCCAAAGCCAGGAGTTACGTGCTACAAGTGTGGGAAGACTGGACACATGGCTAGGGAGTGTAAGGAAACAGGACCAGTCAAAGCTCTGATGAACGTGGCAAGTACCAGTGCAAGCGTGCCAGTTGAGGTATTGGCATTACCTCCACCACCCGCACCAACCCCGCAAGCAACAGCAAGGACATTTGATCTAAAGATGAAAGATGCTGTTCAGAATTCTGAGGTGATAGCAGGTACACTTTTACTCAATAATGTCAAAGCTAAAGTATTGATTGATTCGGGAGCAACAAGATCTTTCATATCAGAATCTTTTGTTGATAAGCTCCAATGTGATAAAATGGTTATGAGTGAGGTAATAAATGTGGTAATTGCAAACCAAGAGAAGATTCCTGTGATTCAATTTTGTCCAAAGTGTGAGATCAATATTTCGGGATATAAGTTTTCAGCCGACTTGATACTCTTCAAGTTGGGAGAGTTTGATATAATTTTAGGAATGGATTGGTTAGGAGAGAATAGCGCTCAGATTAATTGTAAGACCAAGAGAGTGTATTTAAAGATGAAGAGTGGAGAGAAGGTAGTATTTAAGGGGCAGAGGCAAGAGCAACTATTTCTTACAATCGTTCAGGCTAAGAAGTTGCTTAGAAAAGGTTGTGAGTCATTCCTAGCATATGTAGTGGATTCAGAGAGAGGCAGCCTCAGCATGGAAGATATTCCTGTAGTTAGCGAGTTTCCCGATGTGTTTCCCGACGAACTACCAGGCTTACCACCAGATCGACAAATTGAGTTTGAGATCAACCTTGCTCCAGGCACGGAACCAGTTTCAAAGGTCCCATATAGGATGGCATCAGCAGAAATGAAAGAGTTGGCGAGCCAGCTACAAGAATTATTGGATAAAGGAGTGATACGACCAAGTACGTCGCCATGGGGAGCACCTGTTCTGTTTGTAAAGAAGAAAGATGGGAGTATGCATCTATGCATAGATTACCGGGAGTTGAATAAGGTGACGATTAAGAACCGTTACCCGCTACCAAGGATAGATGACCTTTTTGATCAGTTGAAGGGAGCAAAATACTTTTCGAAGATTGATTTGAGATCGGGATACCATCAATTAAAGATCAGAGAAGAAGATATTCCTAAGACCACATTCAGGACCAAATATGGGCATTATGAATTCCTAGTAATGCCGTTTGGATTGACCAACGCTCCGGCCGTATTTATGGATCTGATGAATCGGGTATTTAAGAAGTATTTGGACAAATTTGTCGTGGTATTTATTGATGACATCCTTATTTATTCTAAGTCGGAAGAAGAACATAAGCAACACCTCTGGATAGCCTTGGAGATACTCCGACAAGAGAAGTTGTATGCCAAGTTCACCAAATGTGAGTTTTGGTTAAAGGAAGTTCAATTTTTGGGGCATGTTATTGGAAATGAGGGAGTTAAAGTGGATCCGACAAAGATTGAGGCAGTTATGAGTTGGGAAAGGCCAAAGACTCCTACAGAAGTGCGAAGTTTTCTAGGATTGGCCGGATACTATAGAAGATTTATCAAGGATTTCTCGAAGATCGCCACGCCATTGACCAAGTTAACCAGAAAGAATCAAAAGTTTGAATGGAGTGCAGAATGTGAAGATAGCTTTCAAGAGTTAAAACAGAAGTTGGTAACAGCTCCGGTGTTGGTACTTCCAGATGATCAAGGGAATTTTGTAATATTCAGCGACGCTTCACATAAGGGTTTGGGTTGTGTGTTGATGCAACACAGTAAAGTGATCGCATATGCGTCAAGACAGTTGAAGCCGCATGAGTTAAAGTACCCGACGCATGACTTGGAACTAGCCGTCATAGTGTTCGCACTCAAGATCTGGAGACATTACCTCTATGGAGAGAAGTGTGAAATCTACACGGATCACAAGAGTTTAAAGTACATTTTTACTCAGAAAGAGCTCAATATGAGGCAGAGGAGATGGCTGGAACTGATCAAGGACTATGACTGCTCGATAAATTACCATCCTGGAAAGGCGAACGTAGTGGCCGATGCTCTGAGTAGGAAGGAGAGATTGAATATGATGATAACATCAAAAGAGTTATCTAAAGAAATTGAAAAATTGGAATTGGAACTTTGTGCTTATGGAAAAGTTGAGGAAGTTTGTCATGCAATGACCTTTCAGCCAACACTAGTGGAAAAGATAAAGAAGTGTCAAGAAGAAGTAATGGAGAAAGGGAAGAAACAGTTATCTGGAGAGGAGATTGATACTCAAAGGGATGAGCAAGGGATACTAAGGTTTTCATCCAGAATATGGATTCCCCATGTACCTGAATTAAAGAATGAGATCCTCCATGAAGCCCACAATTCGAAATTTTCAATCCATCTGGGAAGCACCAAGATGTATCGAGACTTAAAGAAGAACTTTTGGTGGCCAAATATGAAGCGAGACGTGGCAGAATGGGTTGCGAAGTGCTATACTTGTCAGAAAGTAAAGGCAGAACATCAACGACCAAGCGGATTAATTCAGCCCCTGAAGATTCCAGAATGGAAATGGGAAAATATCGCTATGGACTTTATAGTAGGACTACCGCGAATGAAATCCGGACATGACGCAATATGGGTTATAGTTGATCGTCTTACGAAGTCGGCGCATTTCCTTCCAATAAACGAGAAGTCGTCATTGGACAAGTTGGTTCATCTGTATGTGCGTGAAATCGTACTAAGGCATGGAGTACCCGTATCAATAGTTTCAGACAGAGATTCCCGATTTAACTCGAGATTCTGGAAGCAATTTCAGGAATGTCTTGGCACGAAGTTGAATATGAGCACGGCGTACCACCCGCAGACTGATGGCCAGAGTGAAAGGACAATTCAAACAATTGAAGATATGTTGCGCAGTTGTGCAATCGATTTTGCAGGAAGTTTGGACGACCATTTCCCGTTGATTGAGTTCTCTTACAACAACAGCTATCATTCCAGTATCGGCATGCCACCATACGAAGCTTTGTACGGGCGAAAATGTAGATCACCAACAAGTTGGGATGAAGTGGGAGAAGGAAGAATTCTCGGCTCGGATTTGGTACAACAGTTGCATGACTCGGTCAAGTTAATTCAGAAAAGGTTGCTTGCTGCTCAAGATAGACAGAGGAAGTATGCGGATCCAGCGCGTAAGGACGTTCAATTCCAAATTGGCGAAGCTGTGTTGCTGAAGGTGTCACCTAGAAAAGGGTTGATAAGATTTGGCAAGAAAGGGAAGTTAGCACCTAGATACATAGGTCCTTTTGAGATTTTGAGTCAAGTGGGAAAGGTGGCCTACGAGCTGGCCTTACCACCTCAGTATCGGCATGTGCATAATGTGTTCCATGTGTCGTTACTTAAGAAGTACAATCCAGACGCTAACCATGTGATAGAATATGAACCTGTAGAAATTCAGGCAGACCTGTCATTTATGGAGCAACCGGTTAAAATACTCGACTGGCAAGTAAAGAGTCTTAGAAATAAATCAGTAAAGTTAGTAAAAGTACTTTGGAGGAACCCAAAGGTCGAAGAGTCGACTTGGGAGTTAGAGTCTGATATGCGTTCCCGGCATCCTCATCTTTTCTCTTAGATTCTGGGGACAGAATCCCTTAAGGGGGAGAGGATGTTACGACCGACATTTTATGTAATATTATTTGTGGATTGAGTATAATATTAAAGTCAAATAAAAATATATTCAATGATTGTACGCTAGTGTGAGTGAAAATTTCTGCATTATAAATTTGCTTTGTGTAGTATATGATTTTTCAAAGCAAGAGTTTATTTAATTTATTTATTTCTGATTTATAAGGAATATTCTAAGCTTTGGAAAAATTTTCTTTTAAAAGGTATTTTGTTCACAAATTTTGAAAATGATTTTATAAAGTCTCTAAAAATCCAAGTTATTTTATGATATAAATTTTATAATTTTTGAACTTGTATTTTATTTTATAAAAATAAATCTTTATAAATTTTATTTGTTATAATTAGCAAATTACGTGGCTACCCTTGCATGCAAATACTCTTCCAATTCAACTTAGGGGCAAGGAAGACATTTCCAACCCCACTCACTTTCATTCTACTAACCAAATTACCCCTTTACCCTTGCATGCAAATCTACCTAACTATAATTGGAAGGTTACTCTTGTAAAATCTCAAATCCACTCACTTTTGGCCAAATAAAAACCAAACTAACATGATTATTACTCCACATTCACCCCACCATTTCCACACTCCTCCTTTCCTCCCCCTCCTCTCGGTTTTCCCCCCTCCCCTCTCGGCAATTCCCAAAAACCGAGCCCCCATCCCCTTCTTTCTTCATTTCTCACTCAAATAATCATCCTATTATCAAGTAATCCTACTCCCTACATGTTGTTCTTGTATATCTTAAGAGTGTAGAGTAGAAAAACTTATGTGTTGACCTTGCATGGTGGTGTTTTGTTAAAACTCCAAATGAATATCCTTGATTCTTGTGAATTCAAGGCTTTCACCATGAGTTATAGTAGCAAAGGGTTGAGAATGGCTAGACATGAGTATGCTACACTCATGCAATTGTTGTTTTCACCCTAATCCATTCGGCCATGACTTGATAGGAGCCGAATGGATGGTGTTTTGGTTGTCATGTTCCACTTTGTGTGTTTTTGTGATGATAACATGAAAATCTTAGTGAAGTCTTGATAAAACTCTTTGCATGCTAAGTGATCATCTAGGTATACCTTATGCTAGGCTTGCATGTCAATGTTATGATAGAACATATGTAGAAAATGTGTTGTTTTGGTTTGAAAAACCCGAAGGCATGCATGCATGTGGATTTCTCTTAGAATGTTGTAAGATTTTGATCATTTGGAAAGATTTTGTTAGTGAGCCTTAATTTCAGTAGGAATAATGTGTTAATATTGATTTATGCTTCTTGTTGCATGGTAATAATTCGTGGTTATCTTTTATAAAAATATATATCTTGTTGTTTCAAAAGCATGAAGATTTGTGATTTGTGAAGTGTAGTCTCTTTTGTTTTTCCATAATTGTACCTTAGGTAAGGATGATCTCACCAAGGTTATTTTGAGAAAAAGGGAGTTAGTTCAGTAGAATACCATGTATAAGTCTTGGTTTAAGTATTTAGTTGTTGTTAGTTGGGTTTGTCAAGTCAAAACCTTGGAAAATGAGAGTTATAGTTTCTGCAGAAAAATCAGTATAGCACCCTGAGGTTTAGAGTGAGTGTTGACCATGTCATTGGTGTGCACTTTGAGGCCCAAGCTACCAGAAGTTAGTATTGGGAGTATATAAAAGGTTTTAGGAGTTGGTTGGAGGTTTGCATGTCATTTGGTTAGGTGCACAAGTAGAATCACAAAATCTGTCCAGCAGGGGACAGTTTTGTTGCAACTTAGAAATAGGGAGATTTGACCATGTCATGGGTAGGCCCTCATTAGGCCCAATTGGGCCTTAGTTAGAGGGTATGTCAGAGAAGTTTTTTCAACCATAGTTCATAGGATATGAGCTAGAACCATGTGTCACAACCAGAAAAAAATAGGGGAACCTTGGACTTTTAGCTTAGGCCCAAGAAGGCCCAAGCCAGGCCCTTGAGCCACATCAAGTTTGTGAGATGCCCTTAGGTCAGGAGAGTCTTGTGTAAAAATTTTGAAGGAAAACTTGTAGTTTAAGAGTGTCTAATGTACTCAAGAAATCATAGTTATCATTCTGAAATTTGCACCAGTGAACACTATCACTTATCGCATAGTTTTAGAACACTTAGAAGTGAGTATTAGGTCGACCACCATAGTTGTAAGATAGTATAAGGTCAGTAGAGCAAAAGGCATAAGTGAGGGTCAATAGGTTTTGGATAATTTAGGAAAGGCACATCGAGTTAGGAAACCGAAATTAGAAGACCTTGTCTAGTTTAGCGACCAAGTGACTTAAGTTGTGAGTCAAGATCATCCAAGCCTAGTGTTGCATTATGGTATATATGGTGTTATTTGGTGTTAATATATGATATGTGAATATGTGGCTATGTGTGTGCAATTATAATTTAAAAGTGAATATAAATTAAGTGCATTTAGGCCTAAGTGCCATCCGTGTTTAATTTCGAGTTGTAAATAGTTTAAGTTGGTGATAATATATTATAATGAGGATTATTATTATTATTTATGTAGGATCTCGAGACGAGGGAAAACTTGCCATAAAAGTCGAGTGAAGCTCCAGTTGTTGCTCCTACCAGTCAGACCAGACCAGCCTATCTGAAGGCAAGTGATTCAACTTGACCTTCGTATTTACTACAAATAGTTCTTATATATTGATGCAATTATCCTGAGTCATTTTGATATATTTCAATCAAGCGTATCTTTTGTTTATCTTTGAGTTACATAGAGATGCCATGAACCCTCGAGTACGTATTGCAAGTAGTTCAAAAGTCTTTCATGATAGTTTAATGCCATGATAAAATGAAGAGTTGATATATTACTTGATGGATCCTTTTGATTAATATGTTGATATTTCCTAAGTATTAATATCTCATCCTGATACTTGAATCCCTATAGAACCTTACTTTAAATTCTGATAGTCGGATACTTACCAGCTTGATTCCTCATTGATTGATACCCTCTTTCTTATCCTAAAGCTTGACAATTCTGATATGTCCTGAGTTAAAGTTCATTCTTCATACCTTAACACCCTTAGTATTCATGAAGCTTACCTTCTTGATGATCCAGCACTTGAACCTTGATGAGAAACCATTGCTTTGAGCCCAAATTGGCATTACCCTTCATATTATCCATTAGCCTCACTAAATCCTCTTGTCCAATCATTGATATATAAAAACCATTCAATTACTTGAATAGAGAATAGTTTTGTGAATCATGGCTCTGATATTCAGTACCTTGTTTCCCGTGTTTCGAGTTGATCTAGAATCCCTTGATAAAAATGTTTACAGTCAAAAGAGATTTTGTCATAAATCGGCATCAGTTTTAAAAATAATTAAAATGTGGGTTTTTAGTCCCAAAGAGGGATAAATGTTTTTTTGAATAGTGGATCTGGACTAAGACGCGAGTCCTTTCCACACTTATATTAGGCTTAAAAGTTGCCTAAGGATTCCCATTAATGTTTTAGAACCCAGCGAGGTTCGGGATTACTTCGCGGCTGATCACCAGCTATAATCCGTAGCGTCATAAAATGATTTTGATTAAGACATGATTTTAAAATTGTTTTGATGCAAGCAAAATGATGCCATCTCACATAGTTTTTATCTCTTGTTACCTTTGGTTATGTCTTTCCATTATCATTCTTAAAAGTATATCTCAATTTATGTTCTGTGTCGTACTGTTAGCACTTGTTGAGCATTTGGCTCACTTCTTGCTTTACCCTTATATTACAGCTAGCAGCTATGGTTAGATTCAAGCAGACTGCCCGTAAGACCTGTGATGCTGATGCTTATGTTCGAGCTCAGGTAGAATAAGTAATAATAGTTGTGTGAGGACTCGGTATTTGTAATCAGATGTAATAGTTGGTAGTGTTGGGCTGTTCCAAACCCTAAACTATAAGATCTTGGATTTTGGTTGTGAATTCTTCATTAAAATGATGTAATAGCTATATTTATTTTGCTATTTAAGTTGGGGGTGTGACAGCATATCAAAATACCATTTACTAATACTAGAACCATTGTCTATGTACTTCTGAAAAATTTCTTTACTGATCTTTAAAGGTTGTTGCTACCTTGATCCTTTCCAATTCATACTATCAAAACTCATGCTGTCCCTATTAAGGGTGGAATGCCAACCTTTATGCATTCCCCTAGGATTCATCTCAAGTTATCGAAGTTATATCCTTAATTCCACCTTTAAAAAGGTACTTGCATCCTTCCATGGATAAATCAAGTCATATATCCTTGATAGATTATCTTATTCATCATTCCCACCTCGATAGTCTATACCTAATTTCATAATAGCATCCTTATTCAAATTGAGGTCAATCCATATGGCCTCCAAAATATAACAATGGTTATCCACTTTTCTTTCCTGATTTGATAATGATAACATGGATGTTCTGGAAGATATTGGTCGTGTTCAACGTGAACATCTTCTTAATAAATCCTCATTTTCTTTTGTTGTTTATCTCAACAGTCATCTCAATATCGGGATATCTTTCATACCTGGCATCTCCCTTTCTGGGTATCATGCCACCGGTCTTACACTTCACATTCTTGAAGGTCACTTCCTTCATCCAATTTTCCTAATTTCTTACTTTCTTGTCTCCTCGGTCTATCCGCGTCTCATTATTTATCCTTCGAACTATCTCAAGGTTTCCCCGAATCCTTCCAACTTGAAGGGGGTACAACATATAAATCTCTTATGCCTTCAACCATCAACTTTAACTCATGGTGAATCATCTTCATCCTGACGATCATATACTTTTCTCTTTCTATTACTACGAGTCTTTAGGGATTCCTCATACCCGACTCCCTTATCATTCCTCAAACTCTATTGCCTTTATGCTCCTTTCCACTTCAGTTTCTTTTTATTTTCCTTTCTATTACAATCATTTCACGTACCCACTAATCATTGACTTCAAACATCACGGCGTTCTGGGATTCTTGTCCTCCAGACGAATCTTGACAACTTTTACAATCTTAGATTTATAATTCATCATATTCGTCCGCCTTTGTTCTGGCTCTTAAAGCTTTTACACTATCTCCATAACCTTGGGACTTACTTTCTCGAAAAAAAATTTGACTGAACTTTAATCAGTTTATCATAACCTCTCACTCCGTGCCTTTCTTGGTCTTTCACCAGTGGGTGGTCTCTCTCTTAGGAGGGTAAGTGACAAAAACAGTCTTTTGTGATTCGTCAATCATTTAGAATCTCAAATGATTCCTTATTTCCTTTAGCCAGGCTCTTGCCTCGGCTGGGTCAGCTATTTCCTCGGAACTCTGAGAGCTTAGCGACTTAAAGGTCTTGAAAGAATTTCACACCACATTGTTTCCTCAAGGTGGTGGTTAGGGGTAAAAGTATAAGTTTTGTTTTAGGCAGGTCCATGGATTTCCCAATAGGAGTACCATCCTGGTTCTTCCTATCTTGCTCGACTTCTGTTTTCTCAGTCTAAATATTTCTTCCTACTCCCCATAATTGGGGTCATCTTTTAATTTAAAATCCTCATTTTCCACTTCATTATATTCTGGGTTCCTTATATCTTAATTGTGACCTCCCTGATTATCACATTCAAGGTTTGCCCCTAATCTTATTCCTCGTGGGGGCATAATGCTTAGAAATTTTTTGAGAATCTCTGGATATTTGTCTTACTTACTTTGCTTAAGTCTTTCCCTCGTTCAATCCTTGCATGATTACAACTTATGAATTCTCAAGTTCTATAAATTCGCGACACTCTCTTAAGTGTTAATAATGCAATTAACAATATGAACTTATCACAAACAAACTCATCTGAACTGAAATTAACGAATATATACTTAACCATTTGTTCGAGGGTACAACAACTAAACACATTAAAGAGAATTACATCCTTTGATCTGATCGCTTCTATCCCAAAAGTACTACCATAGATAATCATCTAGTCATCAAAACTAATCATTCATAACTTAGGCTAATCCTCCAAGAGCGGTGCTACATGAAACCCTTGTCTGATCGCTCTGGCTCTGCACACTACCATGGATCAAGAAATGCGGGCACGCACGACATCCCTAACCTGCTCCATCACAGAGGTGATGAGGTCTAAGATAGTCGCAAGTAGAGCTGGATCAACCTGACCCTCAAGATGGCCTCTAGCTGTAATTCGGGTGGTAGCCTCAATCATGTCCATGCTATGAGTTAATCATGCCGGAAGTACCCCGCCCTCAATTCTTGGTGCAGTAAGTCGGTCCAACAGATCACTTCTAACATTACGGGCCTCAGACAGGCCACCCAAAGTCATATGATAATTGGCGATAAGAGAAGCCTGAGTGGTAGCATCTAGCAGTCCATGGGGTGCAGGTGGTGCAGACCCAGGAGATCCAAATGGATAACCAAGCCCGGTATCAGGTGACAATGGTGCAGGAGATAAAGGTGGCATTTCCTCAGTAGGTGCTGGGCTCTGTACAACGGAGGGAACAGGAATTGGTGGAACCTCATGGATGTCTACAGGAACCTCTGGATGAGGGTTTGATACTGGTATAATTGGTGTCGTGGAAGGCCCCACTCCTTCTGCCCTCATTATCCTTTCTGCCCTTGGTAACTCTTCATCCTCTTGTGCCACCCTCGCGGCCATTCTAGCTCTGGTAGTCGCCCTGACTATGGTCATCAATTCCTCAGCGGTCCTCTCTTCATTCTCGTCAGGATCCTCCACGAGATCCTCCTCAGCAACAATCCCTTCTAGGATAACATCCTCAACCACAACATTCTCAATATGAATCTCATATGGTCCCTCGTTAGGGTACTCTATTGGATTCACAATTTGATCGCCAATATGAAATAAAACATCCTCATGCTGATGCCCCTGAACCTCAGGGTTCGGTACCCCGCTGCCCTATATGAGAACGAACTATGTTACTATCATGATATTTATAAGGGTTCCCATAAGGGTTTTAATTGTCAATACTACGCTAGGTAGTCTGACGATGAACTTGGCAAGAGTTCTTATTATCTTAGTGAATTTATTATCTTAACGCCACATCATCTCTGAGGTTTATAACGCTTGGCTCTGATACCATTTCTGTAACACCCCCAAGTCCGGGGTCGGGGATCCGGGTTGTCACGAGTTCCATTTCCCTTAATAATACTTAATCTTAATAATCAACCAACTACAGCATACTGTGACCCCACAATATACACACACCACAAGTTATAGTCTCAGAGATGAATATCAAACAATAACACAAGTCATTTTATTCCACAATTATAAGTCATTACACCTCAAAAGGGTTTCTGAATAAATTTACATATTCTTTGCCATTATTACAATTCATAAATATACATAAGTCTGGTACATCAAAAGTTGAAAGCCTAGCCTATTGGTAGACCCTACCTCAGCTACAACGGCATCAACGCCTACAGGGAACTCTGGAATGTTTCCTATCCGCTCGTGAATTGGGAGCTTGATCATGTTCATCTTGTCTATCTGTTGTTGTGTGATGAAAGAAGAAAGCAAGGGTGAGCAATAAGCCCACCGATATAATATGTATTATAATTAAGAATATATGAGCATTCTCATAGTACTCATGAAAGTCTTGGTCAAGAAGAAATGAACCAAGTTTGTTATTTTAATGCGACTAAGTCGCAAAATATTCAGTATACATATATACTTCTCAAATCTTTGAAATCCTCAGACATGTATAATATACACAGAGTTCCCGTTTATAACTGTATAAAATATCGTTGCAAGGTGATCTCATATATCTAACCTTGTCTCAACGATTTTCTGAAAATCTTTTTCATGCATAAGATAATCATTTACTAGATATAAGTTGAAAAGATGAAGTTACAAGATACTCCCATATACTTTTATCTTTTCCGAATACTACTTGAACTACCACCGTTCAAGTTATAATTAGTTTCAAAAGTTCATCACACAGATGAGACTACAAGATAAGACTTGAATAAATTCAATATTTGAAATATTAGTGAATGAAATGAAGTTACGAGATACTTCATTAAGTCCCGATATAGATATATCCATATATATCTCTCACACATTTCCTGAAAACCTCTGTCATGTAAAGTATGAACAGAGTTGCAATATCCAATGAATTTGGAAAGAAAAGAATTTTGGCATAAACCCGATATCTTGCTGATCAGGCAAAGATACCAATAAGTAACCTTTTCTACTGTAGATGGATGAATTCCTCGCCATTCATCACCCTGACCGCATTAGGACCTCGCGCTAGACCATTACCCGGCCACTCACGCGTGGATGGACTATCACCCAACCTCTTACAACTTTATAGACTGTAACCCGGCCTGTCGCTTATGCCGACTCAATTAGATGGACTTACTTCCCGAAAATTGGGCAAGTAATCAAATTGTTTTCTCAAAACAGCAACCTCGTTGCGAATATAAATACACCACAAAGCCGGATCCCTCAGGTTTTGAGCGAGTATTTAAATCCCCTCTGAAAGGAAGATCTTAAATATAAAAATGAGTTTTGGGATCCGCTCTAACTTTTAAAATCATTTTGAAGACTCAAAAACACTTTTAAGAATGTTTGGAGTAATGCTGATTTAATGACATAAATCAGTCCCGATATATTAGAAAATATCTGAATATTATTATTTAAATAATATTCCCATAAAGATAATCTCTATATAAATAATTTGAAGTAGAAGTTTTAAAACTCATACTTGAAATGAATATTAAATAACCAAAGATATACTTATACAAAAGTACTATCTTTATTTGAATAATCAAAAATAAGTTCGATTATCGAAACATTATTCTTTAATAAAATAAAGAATATTATTTAGTAAATAAGCGGAGTCATAAGTCCTTGAATGAATATTCAAAATAATATTCATTAATTAGAATAAATAGAGTCATAAGACCTCGAATGAATATTCAAATAATATTCAAATAAAGATAGATATTATGCAACTATAAGCATTGGAATCAACAGATAGATATCAAGATTACGAAACAGACATGCATATATCCCATATCAGCATGCTCCAATATATCGCAAGATTTGCTAATTAACCATCATGCATATATCACAAGATAATGCATATACATATATTTACATCACAACAACAGTATAACGGGTAGAAAACTTGCCTGAGTGTTCCCGGATAGACTTAAGCTTAGAGTGGGTCCGATAACCTATGAACAACAACATAAGTCGGAATTAATCCCCGGTCGCTTAAGAAACTAGACTTTAACCAATTAGACCCCTAACGTTCGCTTTCGCGCTTAACGATTCACTTAAGTCGCTCGAGTACCCTCGGCTCCACCATTTTTAATAAATTAACCATTAAGAGTTTTAAGGCGATTCTTTCGCGAGTACCTTACCAACTGCCTAATCCACTTAACATAATTTCTTCATACCCCAATTAGTCATTTAAAGTCCTTAACCAAGGTTTCAAAGTAAGGCGAGGGGTAATGGTTCGGTCGCGAAACGCCGTTACTTAAAACGGTCGTTTCTCCTAAACCGTACATCGTATTTAAAAAAATCACATATCAAAACGAAGCTCGTAACATGAACTATCTAATCATGTCAATGGTAAAAACCTAATAGTGAGTTCACGGGTCCTGATGATAAGAACAAAAATAGTCTAAAGTAAATCGGGCATTACGACGGCTATGTTTACGCGATTACCAAGCTTTAAACCACCCCAAACAACCACCATTCAACTCACAACCAACAATACAACCAACCCTCATCCAAACCTTACTACATCAGTCCCCAAACCTCAAGATTTTCCAATTAATACAACCCCACACATGAACTACTAGCTATACTCAAAGTAAAGTTAGGGTTTGGAGGTGTTATACCTTCCTTGGAGTGATTAGAGTAGCTAGGAAGCCTTAAGAAGCCTTGAGAAGCCTTGAGATAGCTTAGGAATGCTTGGATCTTAAAGGAAATCAAAGAAAATAAAGTTAGTAATCTTGAAAACACTATTCATCATCTTCTTCCTTGATTTATTGGAAGAGATTCATGAAGAAATAAAAGCTTAAACTCCTAGGATATGCTTATCTAATCATAAGGGACCTTGGGTAATTACCTTGCAAATTAACAAAGCTAGAAACTTGATTTTTGGAATTTTTCTCCTTGAAAAAATGAAAAAGCCATGAGCTATGTGTTCTTGGGAGAGTATTTGCTTTGTTGAATGTTTTTGTGGTGGAAAATGAAGTGAATGGGATATTTGGATGATTTGTTGGTTGTTTAAAGTGAGTGGAGTATGACTAAGCATGACATCATTTTGGTGACTTCATCTCTTGCCACTTGTCATCACTTGGTGGTGGAAGCATCCTCTTATGCTAATCCTTGCTTAATTGTTTGGTTAATGACCGCTTATCTGTTATACGGTTCGCTTAATTTTTGTTCTCGTTTATCGTTTGAGGGATCATACCCGGGATCTTATTACTTGGGTTCCCCTAAACCTTTCTCAATATATTATATTTCTTATATGATCCTCTCTTATATTCCTTGAATTTAAATCCTTTTTATCGTGTTACCTTATACTCAATTCTTTCGGTATCTGGTGGATTTTCGGGACAAAATCAAAGTGTTCGAATTTGGATTCTGACAATCTTTACATACACTTATATACCATATACAGTACTAATAAGATCTCAGAATAACAATAGAAGAACCTCTACATAGTGTGGCATGGAAACTTTTCTTATTCAGCATAATCAGCAAAACACTATTCATAAGGGTTACTAAAAGTTTAAAATTTTTGGGGTTATTACACTTACACACTAGGTGTTCCTTTCCCTTGGAAAGAAAACCCTCTGGCTGTGTCATATACACTTCCTCCTCAAGTTCCCTATTGAGGAAGGCCGTTTTTACGTCCATTTGCCAGATATCATAGTCGTAATAAGCAACAATCGCAAGCAAAATCCGAATTGATTTTAACAGTGCTACAGGCGAAAAAGTTTCATCAAAGTCAATCCCTTGCCTTTGTTTGAATCATTTTGCCACTAGCCTGGCCTTATAGGTCTCCACCTGGCCTTCTGCTCCAATCTTTCTTTTGTATACCCACTTGCACCCAATAGGCTTAACTCCTTCAGGCGCCTCAACCAGAGTCCATACTTGGTTGGTATACATAGATTCCATTTCGGATTTCATGGCACTATGCCATATCTCTGAGTCAACACTACTCATAGCCTCATTATAGGTCACAGGGTCGTCATCATCAATGATTGACAACTCATTGTCATTCTCAATAACAAGGCCATAATACCTCTCTGGTTGGCGAGACACTCTCCCTGTTCTACGAATGGGCTGTTCCACAGAAGGTTATTCAGTCTGAATAGGTGTTTCCATATGATCTGTAGTAGTTTGTTCTTCTTGAACTTCATCAAGTTCAATTTTGCTCCCACTGTTTCCTTCAAGGATAAACTGCTTTTCCAAGAAGGTAGCATGTCTGGAGACAAACACCTGATGATCGGTGTAAAAGTAATACCCTAAAGTCTCTTTAGGATATCCCACAAAATTACATTTTACGGATCGAGATTCTAGCTTATCTAGGTCAACTTTCTTGACATAAGCTGGACATCCCCAAATCTTAACGTGTTTAAGACTCGGTTTCCTTTCTTTCCATATCTCATATGGAGTTTGAGGAACAGATTTGGAAGGCACCTTATTCAGTAAATAAGCTGAGGTTTCCAATGCATAACCCCATAGGAATACTGGAAGATTCGCATAGCTCATCATGGACCGAACCATATCTAACAAAGTTTGATTTCTCCTTTCGGATACCCCATTCAACTGTGGAGTATATGGAGGAGTCCACTGGGAGACTATACCATTTTCTTTGAGATAATCTAGAAACTCTCCATTCAAGTATATACCACCTCGATCTGATCGAAGAGTTACAATACTATGTTTGGTTTGTTTCTCCACTTCATGCTTTTATTCTTTGAACTTTTCAAAGGCTTCAGACTTGTATTTCATCAAATACACATATCCGAATCTAGATCGATCATCTATGAAAGTAATGAAGTATGAAAATCCACCCATGGCTTGCGTAGACATTGGTCCACATACATCTGTGTGTACCAATCCTAGCAAATCTGCAGCCCTCTCTCCATGTCCACTAAATGGAGATTTGGTCATTTTACCCAATAGACAAGACTCGCATGTAGGATATGATTCAAAATCAAAAGGGTCAAGTAACCCTTCCTTATGCAATGTCCGTAGTCTATTTTCACTAATATGACCAAGTCTGCAGTGCCACAAGAAAGTAAAATTTTCATCATCCCTTTTTCTTTTATTAGTTTGTTCAATTTGAAGTAAATTATGCTCTACGTCACATACATACAGACCATTATTTAAAGTACCACGTCCATAAAGAACATTATCTGTAAGAATAGAACATTCATTATTCTTAATAATAAATGAAAAACCATCCAAATCCAACATAGGAATAGAAACAATATTCCTCATAATAGAGGGAACGTAATAACAATTATTCAAAATAATAGTCTTGCCCGTAGGCATATGTAAACTAAATGATCCTACAGATATGGCGGCAACCCTTGCTACATTGCCCATACGTAGAATCACCTCATCTTCTTCAAGAGTCCTACTTCCCTTTAGTCCTTGCAACGAATTGCAAATATGAGATCCACAGGCGGTATCTAATACCCAAGTAGAAACTTGACTTAGTGACATATTAACTTCGATCATGAACATACCTGAATCAGAAGCGGTAGTCTCACTACCCTTCTTCTTCTTCAATTCTGCAAGGTAAACCTTGCAGTTCCTCTTCCAGTGCCCCACTTTGTTACAGTGAAAGCAAACAGCTTTGCTCTTGGGGTTTTCAGCTTTTGGTGAAACCGGCTTTTTCTCACCTACTTTCTTCTTCTTGGAAGGGTTCTTATTCCTTTTAGTAGGATTGGAACCTTCACCAATTAGAAGAACAGAACTCTTCTTAAGGGGAAAATTTGATTCCGCAGTCTTCAACATGTTGTGGAGTTCAGGCAGGCTGACATCCAGCTTATTCATATGAAAGTTCACAACAAACTGCGAGAATGAACTCAGAAGTGATTGCAAGACCAAGTCTTGGCTCAGCTCCCCATCCATGGTAAAACCAAGTTGTCCAAGACGTTCAATCAAATTGATCATTTTAAGTACATGGTCATTCACAGATGATCCCTCAGATATCCTACAACCGAACAGCTCCTTCAATATCTCATATCGAGCTGTCCTCCATGCCACATCATAGAACTCTTGTAGATGCATGAGGATAGTGTGAGCATCCATATGCTAATGTTGCTTCTGTAGCTCAATGTTCATGGAGGCTAGCATGATGTATTGAGCAACATTTGCATCATCTATCCCTTACGATACATAACATGTTCATCATTATGTGCATCGCTAGCAGGTTCAGTAGGCTTAGGTGAGTCAAGCACATATTCCAGCTTCTCAACCCGGAGAACAATTCTCAAGTTTCGAAGCCTGTCAGCAAAATTAGGACCAGTCAACTTGTGAGCATCTAGTATACTCCGGAGTGATAGTGCAGAAGACATAACGAATATAGTAAATCTGTAAATGATGAACACATAACAACACTTAGCAAATATTCAATTTCATTTCAAGACACTATATGAATCGGGTCTTTATTCATAAGTGGCTCCCACTAGTTTATCTAATTTATACAACCCCTAAGTGAAAATTAAGCATTCATAATGCTAGTGGGAATAGGGATCCTACATTCCATCACACAACCTCGGCTGTAGCACGAAACGTCATGTGATGTTCAATAGGCAGACAACTCTTGTTAATTACATCTTATGTTATTCCCTAATATAACTTTAGCCTCTTGAATAATTGAGTCACGGCTGTAGCACGATAAACTCAATATTCTAAGTCAAGTCTAACCCAACATTTCGTACAATTGAATCAGTCTCCAACGGCCCACGGCTGTAGCACGTAACGACCTTTAGATTCTAATTCAATGTACACATCTCTATGTAATAGACAAGTATTTCTTATTTCGAAATCAAAGCCCTCGGCTGTAGCACGAAATGACAATGATTTTAAAAATAAGAACCACTTTCTATCATGTTGGAAGGCTATGACCGACACAAACCCGTTGTGTCATAGGGCCAATTACTACTTGATATTATTTAATTTTAGAGGGATTATATTACGTTACAATCATAAGCATATTATAAAAAGATTCTTCCTTTTAAATTTAATATTTCAAATCAATAATCGATAATCAGATGATTCCCAGATCGGGTGGAGCATTGTCAAGAGGCGTCACTTAATAACCCTTTCTTACAGATAGAAATCTGTTGTTGACAGAATCATCCTTTCTCTCAATATTGAAAATTCATATTCAATTACATGTTTCATAAACACAAGAATCTCATGATCATATTCATAATATTTATATTAAGGTCATGAAACAATTTCACAATACTAGATTGTCTAACAAACGCCTTATGTTATTTAAGTTCACCTAAATCTATCATCCAATGGTAAACATAGGCATATATCACATATATAAGTATGAATAAACGTAAAGGTAGGCATGTTAAATCATGTAGCATATTAGTTGTAATAACCCCAATTTTTGGAAATTTTTGAAACCCTTATGAATAGTGATTTTGCAGATTATGCTGAATGAGAAAACTTTTCATGCCACACTATGTAGGGGTTCTGGTATGGATATTCTGATATTTTATTAGTACTCTATATGGTATATAAGTGTATGTAAAGATCGTCAGAATCCAATTCCGAACACTTTGATTTTTCCCGGAAATCCACTAGATACGAAAAGAATTGAGTATAAGGTAACAAGATAAGAAGGATTGAAATTAAAGGATTATAAGAGAGGATCATAAAAGGAATATAATATATTGAGAAAGGTTAAGGGAACCTAAGTAATAAGATCCCGGGTATGATCCCTCAAACGATAAACGAAAACGAAAGTTAAGCGAACCGTATAACAGATCAGCGGTCATTAGACAAACAATTAGGAAGTTAATCAAAGAGATTAGAGGGGATGATGTCATCCAACCAATGGGAAGAGGACAAAGAGGGAAGGATGACATCACAGGATGACCTAAGCATGACATAAGGGAAGGAGGTGTGGTTGATTAATAACCACACAAATTTCATGGTTAAAAAGATAATTTACCAAAATCAAAAGATAGTAACCAAGCAAACAACTCACAAAACACAAAGATATTTCATTTCTTCATCTTGCTCTCAGCTTTCAAGGAAAAAGCAAGAAAGAAAAATTCAAAATCAAGATCCAACCATTGTTAAATCACAAGGTAATTATCCAAGGTCCCTTATGATTAGTTATAGCTATCCTATAAGTTTGAGCTTCTAATTCATCCACAATCTCTTCCTAAAAATCATGGAAGAAGATGGTGAATAGTGTTTTTCAAGAACTAAAAATTTTGTTCTTGAAGTTTTGTTTAGTTTAAGCTTGGATAAGGACTTTAAGGGTGATTCCAAGCCATTCTCTTGATTCTCCACTCTCCAAGGAAGGTATAAACTCCAAACCCTAGCTTTAGCTTTGAATAATTAGGAATGAATATGATTGATATATTATATGTGAAGCATGATGCTTGATTGTTTAAAGTTTGGTTTAGTTTGTAGAGATTAGTTGGTTTTGTGGTATTTTTGGGGTTGTAAATCTTGATAACTAGTTAAGGAACCTAAGTAAAGCTTTGATTGGGTTGTGAATTGGGATTGGTTGGTGGTTGTTTTGGAATGGTTTAAATTTGGGAAATCGCGTAAACATAGCCGTCGTAATGCCCGATTTACCGTAGACTGTTTTTGTTCTTAACATCAGAACCCTTGAACTCACTGCTAGGTTTTGACCATTGCCATTTTTAGATAGTTCATGTTACGAGCTTCGTTTTGATATGTGGTTCGTTTGATTCCGATGAACGGTTTAGGAGAAACGGCCGTTTTAAGTAACGACGTTTCGCGAACGAACCCTTACCCCTCGCCTTACTTTGAAACATAGGTTAAAGACCTTAAAGGACTAATTGAAGTATGAAACATTTATGTAAGGTGTAATAGGCAGTTGGTAAGACACCCGCGAAGGAATCGCCTTAAAACTCGTAATGGTTAAATTATTAAAAATGGTGGAGCCAAGGGTACTCGAGTGACTTAAGAGAATTAGTAAGCGCAAAGCGAGCGTTAGAGTCTAAGTTGGTTAATGTATAGATTTACAAGTGACTTTGGTTTAATTCCAACTTACTTGTTGTTTATAGGTTACCAGACTCGTCCCGAGCCATTCGTAACCCCCAGTCACTCAGGCAAGTTTTTTACCCGTTATACTGTTGTTGTGATGTATATATGTATATGCATTATCTTGTAATAGATGCATGATGGTTATATTAGCAAATTCTTGCGATATATTGTAGCATGTGATATGGTACATATGCATGCCTGTTTCGTATTCTTGCCATATATATCTGTTGGTTCAATTGATAATACCTATGCTATAGAATAGCGGTAATTTGCATATACCCTTAGTATAGGGACCAAAGGTGAAAACATTTTCTAAAACCGGGAGTCGAGGATCCCGAGTAGATTTTGTATATATATATATTTATATATATATGGTTATAGTTTTCACAACTATTAATCGAATAAGGGTTATTCGATAACTTTATATTATTTATTGAATATTATTTCGAATATTCATTCGAGGACTTATGACTCCTTTATATTATTTATTGAATATTACTTGGATATTCATTTGAGGATGTATGACTCCTTTATTTTATTTAATGAATATTATTTATAATATTCATTCGAGGTATTATGACTCCGCTTATTATTTATTAATATATTCTTTATTTTATTAAAGAATAAGGTGTCAATAATCAAACTTATTTTTTATTATTCAAATAAAGATAGTACCTTCGTATAAGTATATCTTTGGTTATTTAATACTCATTTCAAGTATAAGTTTTCCAACTTCTACCTCAATTAATCTTTATGGGAATATTATTTAAATAATAATATTCAGATATTTCTTTATATTGAGACTGATTTACTTTATTAAATCAGCATTATTCCAAACACTCTTTAAAGTGTTTTCAAGTCTTTAAAATGATTTTCAAAAGTTAGAGCGGATCCCAAAACTCATTTTTATATTTAAGATCTTCCTTTTAAAATGGGGATTTAAATACTCGCTCAAAACCGGAGGGATCCGAATCTGTGGTGTATTTTATATTCGCAACAAGGTTTTTGTCTTGATAAAAGAGTTTTTGATTACTTACCCAACACTCGGGAAGTAAAATTCTTGGAACAAGTTAATCCATTAACAGGTATCGCCTGGGAAATATCGGTGAGTTTTCCTTTCCAACTAGATACGACTTCTTGGTGGAGCCGTATCAACAAGTTTCTACTTGGGGAAAGTGGGGACGAGCTTTACGTTTCAGAGTCATGGATTTCATCTGAACTAGGAGTGGCATAAGTGGTCGAGTAGCGCCGGCCCAGCCTTATTATATTGGCCGAAATGACCTGGAAGTTCCGCTAAGGCGGTCCATTCCTTAGGAGTTCAGTGTTCGGTTGACAAGTAAATCCGACAGGTTCTCCTCTACATGTAGAAAATGGTGGGGTTGTACTACTACGACTGATCATCGTAAGTGGTCTTCCTGGCGCGGCAAACTCCCGTAATGAGTTCATCATCCAATTGGATATTTCTGCAACACTACCTAGAGCACTTCGATAGAAAGGCTACGATTGGGCGATTGTTGAGTGTTGGCAGGGTCGAGTTTTCAAAATGATATTTGCATCAAATGAAGTATCTCGTATCTTCATTTTATTTTGATGATATTGTAAAGATTGATTCTATACAAGTTTTGTCTTGTAGCTTAATCTATGGGATGGACTAATTATAACTTGAACGGTGGTAGTTCAAGTAGTATTCGGAAAAGATATAAGTATATTGGAGTATCTTGTAACTTCATCTTTTAAACTTATATCTAGTAAATGATTATCTTATGCATGACAAAGATTTTCAGAAAAACGTTGAGACAAGGTTAGATATATGAGATCACCTTGCAACGATATTTTTATACAGTTATAAACTGGAACTCTGTGTATATTATGCATGGAAGAGGACTTCCAAGATTTTGAAAAGTATATATACATATATACTGAATATTTTGCGACTTGATCGCATTAAGATATCAAACTTGGTTCATTTCTTTTGACCAAGACTTTCATGAGTACTATGAGAAGGCTCATATATTGTTAATCATTATACATATTATTTCGGTGGGCTTGTTGCTCACCCTTGCTTTCTTCTTTCATCACACAACATCAGATAGATAAGATGAACAGGACCAAGCTCCCAATTCGTAAGCGGATAGGAAACGTTCTGCAGCTTTCTGGAAGCGTTGAGGCCGCTGTAGCTGAGGTAGAAATTACCAATAGGCTAAGTTTTCAACTAATGATGTACCAGACTTATGTATATTATGAATTGTAATAATGGCAAAGAATAAGTAAATGTATTCAGAAACCCTTTTGAGGTATAATGACTTATAATTGTGGAATAACATGACTTATGTTATTTTTGGTATTCATCTCTGAGACTATAACTTGTGGTGTGTGTGTGTATATTGTGGGGTCACAATACAGAGTAGTTGATTGGTAATTAAGATTGGGTGTTATCAAGGGAAATGGAACTCGTGACAACCCGGATCCCCGACCCCGAATTTGGGGGTGTTACAGAAGTGGTATCAGAGCCAAGCATTATAAACCTCAGAGATGATGTGACGTAAAGATAATAAGTTCACTAAGATAATAAGAACTCTTTCCAAGTTCATAGTCGGGCTACCTAACGTAGTACTGACAGTTAAAACCCTTATGGGAACCCTTATAAATATCGTGATAGTAACATAGTTCGTTCTCGTATAGGGTAGCGGGGCACCGAACCCTGAGGTTCAGGAGCATCAGCATGAGGATGTTTTATTACAAGCTGGAGATCAAATTGTGAATCCGATGGAGTACCCTAATGAGGGACCGGATGAGATTCATATTGAGAATGTTGCGGTTGAGGATGTTATTCCAGAAAGGATTGTGGCTGAGGAGGATCTCATGGAGGATCCTGATGAGAATGAAGAGAGGACCGCTGAGGAATTGATGACCGTAGTCAGGGCGACTACCAGAGCAAGAATGGCTGCGAGGGTGGCACTAGAGGATGAAAAGTTACCAAGGGCACAAAGGTTAATGAGGGCAGAAGGAGTGGGGCCTTCCACGACCCCAATTATACCAGTATCAGACCCTCTTCCATAGGTTCATGTAGACATCCATGAGGTTCCACCAATTCCTGTTCCCTCCCCTATACAGAGCCCAACACCTACTGAGGAAATGCCACCTTTATCTCCTGCACCATTGTCACCTGATACCATGCTTGGTTATCCGTTTGGATCACCTAGGTCTGCGCCACCTGCACCCCATGCACTGCTAGATGCTACCACTCAGGCTTCTCTTATCGCCAATTATCACATGACTTTGGGTGGCCTGTCTGAGGCCCGTAATGTTAGGAGTGATCTGTTGGATCGACTTACTGCACCATGGATTGAGGGCGGGGTACTTCCGGCAGGATTAGCTCATAGCATGGAAAGGATTGAGGCTACCACCCGTGTTACAGCTAGAGGCCATCTTGAGGGTCAGATTGATCCAGCTCTACTTGCAACTATCCTAGACCTCATCACCGCTTTAATGGAGCAGGTTAGGGATGTCGTGCGTGCCCGCATTTCTTGATCCATAATAGTGTGCAGAGTCTGAACAATCTGACAAGAATTTCATGCAGCACCGCTTTTGGAGGATTAGCCTAAGTTATGGATGATTAGTTTTAATGACTAGATGATTATCTATGGTAGTACTTTTGGGTTATAAGCGATCAGATCAAATAATGTAATTCTCTATAATATGCTCAGTTGTTGTACCCTCGAACAAATGGTTATGTATATATCCGTTAATTTCAGTTCAGATCAGTTTGTTTGTGATAAGATCACATTGTTAATTGCACTATTAACACTTAAGAGAGTGTCATGAAGTTTATCGAACTTAAGAATTCATAATTTGCAATCGTGCAAGGACTAAACGAGGGGAAGACTTAAGAAAAGTAAGTAAGATAAATATCCGGAGATTCTCAAAAGTTTCCAAGTAATATGCCCCCACAAGGAATAAGATTAGGGGCAAACCTTGAATGTGATAATCAGGGAGGTCGCAATTAAGATATAAAGAACCCAGAATATAATAAAGTGGAAAATGAGGATTTTAAATTAAAAGATGACCCCAATTATGGGGAGTAGGAAGAAATATTTAGACTAAGAAAACAAAAGTCGAGCGAGATAAGGAGACCCGAGACGGTACTCCTATACGGAAATTTATGGACCTGTCTAAACAAAACTTATATTTTATTCCCAACCACCACCTTTAGGGAAACAATGTAGTGGGAAATTCTTTTAGGACCATTAAATCGCTAAGCTCTCAGTGTTCCAAGGAACAAGTTGACCCAGTCGAGGCAAGAGCCTGGCTAAAGGAAATATAGGAATCATTTGAGATTCTAAATGATTGACGAACCACAAAAGACTGTTTTTGTCACTTACCCTCCTAAGAGAGAGACCACCCTCTGGTGAAAGACCAAGGAAGGCACGGAGCAAGAGATTATAATAAACTGATTTAAGTTCAGTCAATTATTTTCAGGAAAGTACTTCCCAAGGTTATGAAGATAGTGTAAAAGCTTTAGAGCCAGAACAAAGGCAGACGAGTATGATGAATTATGAATCTAAGTTGTAAAAGTTGTCAAGATTCGTTCTAAGGACACGAATCCAGAATGACGGGATGTTTGAAATCGATGTTTATGTTGGGTTGGTTCATGAAATAATGATAAGAGAAAGGAAAATAAAAAGAAACTGAAGTGGAAAGGAATATAAAGGCAATAGAGTTTGAGGAATGATAAGAAAGTTGGGTATGAGGAAACCCTAAAGACTCGTAGCAATAGAAATAGAAAAGTATGTAATCGTCAGGATGAGGGTGATTCACCATGAGTTAAAATTGATGGTTGAAGGCATAAGAGATACATATATTTTATCCCCTGTAAGTTGGGAGGATTCGAGGAAACCTTGAGATAATTCGAAGGATAAATAATGAGACGCGGATAGACTGAGGAGACAAGGAAGTAAGAAATTAGGAAAATTAGATGAAGGAAGTGACCCTCAAGAATGTGAAGTGTAAGACCGGTGGCTTGATACCCAGAAAGGGAGACGCCAGGTATGAAAGATATCCCAACATTGAGGTGACTGGTGAGATAAACAACAAAAGTAAATAAGGAATTATTAAGAAGAGGTTCACGTTGAACACACCAATATCTTCCAGAACATCCTTGTTATCGTTACCAAATTAGGCAAGAAAAGCGGATAACTGTTGTTATCTTTTGGAGGCCATATTGATTGACCTCATTTTGAATACAGATGTTATTGTGAAATTAGGCATATACTATCGAGGTGGGAATGATTGAATAAGACACCCTTATCAGGGATATATGACTTGATTTATCCATGGAAGGATGCATGTACCTTTTTAAAGGTGAAATTAAGGATAGAACATCGGTAACTTAAAATGAATCCTAGGGGAATGCATACAGGTTGGCATTTCACCCTTAATAGGGATAGTATGAGTTTTGACAGTATGAATTGGAAAGGATTAAGGTAATAACAACCTTTAAGGATCAGTGGAGAAATTTTTCAGAAGTATATAGACAATGGTTCTAGTAGTAGTAAATGGTATTTTGATATGCCCTGTATCTAGGGAATACAGGAGGAACGATTGAAGGATAACCTTAGAGGTTTTACAAGGAGAAAGGAAATATTCAAAATTCTCAAGAATAGAAATGTTGATAAAGGAAATATGACGTAATTATAATGATGCCAAGTGGGGCACGTGTTAAACCACGAGAAAGTATGGATCAAACCAGTAAAGGTCAAAATTGTTCAGGGCAATTAGGACCTAAGATAAAAGATGTTCTAAGTACGATCGAGAGTCAGTCGCGATAGTGATTAACCTCTCAAGACTGAGGCAATAACTTATGGAAAATAGTGATTTTTTTTTACTCATCAGATTTTAAGGAAAACATCTTCACATAAGCTGTGATTGAAATGAGGTAGAAAATTTATTTGGAGGTGGTTAAAATGACATTGACTGTAAGGAAATTTTACTATCAGGAAAGGCCAAAGAGGTGGCCGACACTTTAAAGGTAAGAGGATAATTATAGGCGCGTGTGCCAAAGGAATACAGTGATGATGGTTAAAGCTATGAAGGTTGTATTATGGTTTGGAAGATTGTCATTCCTTCTGATGACTGTGCAATACCCAACCGTAATAGTAGTTGGTAAAGGTTTAATTCGTGTAATCGCCATGAGCGGGCTATCTATCTTAGAAGGTCCTATCTTGAGAATAATCCAGGACCATGTTTCAAAAAGGACTAAACGAACCTTTGAGTTAAGTCTTCTATTGAAGGCATATGATTAAGAATGGTATTAACCTGCTATCGTTGCTTTGATTGAAACTCTTCTGCAATTTTATCTGCTTCATGTCATGAATGTACATCAGGATCTGGAGTGTTCTTCATGAATTATGATTGGTAGTTATGTTAACTCCTTAGAAGTATTCTATACGACATGTATGGACTCTGTATGGTTAGATATTAAGATTTCATGGAAAGTGAATGATGACAGTAGGTCAGTGGTGGACCATAGTAAGGCAACAATGATTCTGTGAGTAATGAGCTGATTACAACCATGAGAGTTGTATTGGAATGGATGTTGAGATTAAGTACCACTAATCGGGTCGTGGTAGTGTATAAATTATCATTGATAAACTAATTAAGTAGAGTATCTACCTATTGAATATTTATTCCTTCTTATCAATAGAGAGTCGTATTACTATACGAGGAAGGTTGCGATGCAAGCATAGAATTCTAGTAACGATGATGTCTAGAATGAGATCCCAGATTCGATTTTCAATGTCGAGGGAGTTTCAAAGGTGATTGTGTATAAGCTCGAGGAAGAGCATGGGTCCATAGAATGATGGACGAAATAGCAAAAATATTTAAGCATGTGAAATACGATGCTATAATACTTGATGTTGATATAAATACATATATGGTTTGTTCTCCTATGACAAACCTCTATAGTTCAGAGGTAGATTCCAAGCCAGATATTTTATGGCAATATTTTTTTTCATATATACAATTCTCTTCAGTTCGTTCTTTTCTCTTCTTTTCATTTCATGTAAGCTGAGAAGAACAACCCTTCCAGAAGGGGAGGTATTGCCGAATGACTATCTATCTTTGTGATAGAAGCCTAGTAGGATACCACATGTTGTTTAATTGCTTGTCAAGTACTAAAGGCTGGCCACCTTCTGTACTAACTATGCGATATAACAAGTGTTCATGATCATCGTGATCTCTCAACAAATTCCTTTACTTCTATATGATTGATCAAATTTTGGAAAATAGAAACAGCTGAAAAAGGAGTAATAAAGTTGTGGTAGTATTCGGAATGGAAACACATTTGTGATACTAAGGTTGACGTGGTTATTAAAAAGTTATAGAACGCTAACGAGCAAAAGTATAACCAGTATAATATTAGTAACGGAAGGTAGTAGCGACTACGAACTGGAAAAGGATGGGTAGTGAGAAGCAAAAGCTATAATGCTAGAAGCTATAATGAGAGTCTGTGCAATAGACTTGAAAGAATTTGGAATGATCACTTAACACGGATTGAGTTTTCTTACCATAATAGATCGTATGTCAGGTATCGAGATGTCGTCTTATGAGATTTTTGAGGGAAGACAATATCGATCCCCCTTATGTTAGGATGAAGTTGTAGAGCGCAAGATACTCGGACCAGCAGTGGTCCAAAGGACCAAGGATTTAATAGATTTAATCAGAGGACGGCTGGTAGTAGCCCAAGATGGACATAAGAAGTATGTTGATTTGATACGAAAGGACAAGGAATGGGAAGTAGGGGACCTAGTGTTGTTATAGGTATTCCCTTGGAAGGGGTTAATGAGATTCGGAAAGAAAGGAAAGCCAAGTCCACCAATTGTTGGACCCTTGGATATATTAAGAAGTATTGGGAGGTTAGCATATGAGCTAGCCTTACCCCAGAACATGTAGCAAGTCATAACGTGTTTCACGTATCAATGTTAAGGAAGTGTAATTCGGATGCCAGACAAATAGGGGCATATGAGCACATAGACACGCAACCCGACGTAACCTATATGGAGCAACCAAGAAGGGTTATAGAGTGAAAAGAAACAAGTGCTTAGGAGAAGGATTATAAAACTAGGCAGAGTTTGGTGGTGGGACCATAATGTGGGAAAATTTACTCGAGAGTTAGAAAGTGCAATGCTAAGAGAGTATCCCTATTCATTTTCTATCTGATTCCGGGACGGAATCCTTTTAAGGAGGGGCGACTGTAATAACCCCAATTTTTGGAAATTTTTGAAACCCTTATGAATAGTGATTTTACAGATTATAACATATCAGCGGTCATTAGGCAAACAATTAGGAAGTTAATCAAAGAGATTAGAGGGGATGATGTCATCCAACCAATGGGAAGAGGACAAAGAGGGAAGGATGACATCACAGGATGACCTAAGCATGACATAAGGGAAGGAGGTGTGGTTGATTAATAACCACACAAATTTCTTGGTTAAAAAGATAATTTACCAAAATCAAAAGCTAGTATCCAAGCAAACAACTCACAAAACAAAAAGATATTTCATTTCTTCATCTTGCTCTCGGCTTTCAAGGAAAAAGCAAGAAAGAAAAATTCAAAATCAAGATCCAACCATTGTTAAATCACAAGGTAATTATCCAAGGTCCCTTATGATTAGTTATAGCTATCCTATAAGTTTGAGCTTCTAATTCATCCACAATCTCTTCCTAAAAATCATGGAAGAAGATGGTGAATAGTGTTTTTCAAGAACTAAAAATTTTGTTCTTGAAGTTTTGTTTAGTTTAAGCTTGGATAAGGACTTTAAGGGTGATTCCAAGCCATTCTCTTGATTCTCCACTCTCCAAGGAAGGTATAAACTCCAAACCCTAGCTTTAGCTTTGAATAATTAGGAATGAATATGATTGATATAGTATATGTGAAGCATGATGCTTGATTGTTTAAAGTTTGGTTGAGTTTGTAGAGATTAGTTAGTTTTGTGGTATTTTTGGGGTTGTAAATCTTGATAATTAGTTAAGGAACCTAAGTAAAGCTTTTAGTTCATGTGGGGAATAAGTATAAATTGTTAATGTGGAGTTGTTGGGGCTGTTATGATATAGGATGGATGGAGTTTTGATTGGGTTGTGAATTGGGATTGGTTGGTGGTTGTTTTAGAATGGTTTAAATTTGGAAAATCGCGTAAACATAGCCGTCGTAATGCCCGATTTACCGTAGACTGTTTTTGTTCTTAACATCAGAACCCTTGAACTCACTGCTAGGTTTTGACCATTGCCATGTTTAGATAGTTCATGTTACGAGCTTCGTTTCGATATGTGGTTCATTTGATTCCGATGAACGGTTTAGGAGCAACGGCCGTTTTAAGTAACGACGTTTCGCGAACGAACACTTACCCCTCGCCTTACTTTGAAACATAGGTTAAAGACCTTAAAGGACTAATTGAAGTATGAAACATTTATGTAAGGTGTAATAGGCAGTTGGTAAGACACCCGCGAAGGAATCGCCTTAAAACTCGTAATGGTTAAATTATTAAAAATGGTGGAGCCGAGGGTACTCGAGTGACTTAAGAGAATCAGTAAGCGCAAAGCGAGCGTTAGAGTCTAAGTTGGTTAATGTATAGATTTACAAGTGACTTTGGTTTAATTCCAACTTACTTGTTGTTTATAGGTTACCAGACTCGTCCCGAGCCATTTGTAACCCCCAGTCGCTCAGGCAAGTTTTCTACCCGTTATACTGTTGTTGTGATGTATATATGTATATGCATTATCTTGTAATAGATGCATGATGGTTATATTAGCAAATTCTTGCGATATATTGTAGCATGTGATATGGTACATATGCATGCCTATTTCGTATTCTTTCCATATATATCTGTTGGTTCAATTGATAATACCTATGATAGAGAATAGCGGTAATTTACATATACCCTTAGTATAGGGACCAAAGGTGAAAACATTTTCTAAAACCGGGAGTCGAGGATCCCGAGTAGATTTTGTATATATATATATATATATATATATATATATATATTAATATATATATTTATATATATATTTATATATATATGGTTATAGTTTTCACAACTATTAATCGAATAAGGGTTATTCGATAACTTTATATTATTTATTGAATATTATTTCGAATATTCATTCGAGGACTTATGACTCCTTTATATTATTTATTGAATATTACTTGGATATTCATTTGAGGATGTATGACTCCTTTATTTTATTTAATGAATATTATTTATAATATTCATTCGAGGTATTATGACTCCGCTTATTATTTATTAATATATTCTTTATTTTATTAAAGAATAAGGTGTCAATAATCAAACTTATTTTTGATTATTCAAATAAAGATAGTACATTCGTATAAGTATATCTTTGGTTATTTAATACTCATTTCAAGTATAAGTTTTCCAACTTCTACCTCAATTAATCTTTATGGGAATATTATTTAAATAATAATATTCAGATATTTCTTTATATTGAGACTGATTTACTTTATTAAATCAGCATTATTCCAAACACTCTTTAAAGTATTTTCAAGTCTTTAAAATGATTTTCAAAAGTTAGAGCGGATCCCAAAACTCATTTTTATATTTAAGATCGTCCTTTTAAAAAGGGGATTTAAATACTCACTCAAAACCGGAGGGATCCGGCTCTGTGGTGTATTTTATATTCGCAACAAGGTTGTTGTCTTGATAAAAGAGTTTTTGATTACTTACCCAACACTCGGGAAGTAAAATTCTTGGAACAAGTTTATCCATTAACAGGCATCGCCTGGGAAATATCGGTGAGTTTTCCTTTCCAACTAGATACGACTTCTTGGTGGAGCCGTATCAACAAGTTTCTACTTGGGGAAAGTGGGGACGAGCTTTACGTTTCAGGGTCATGGATTTCATCTGAACTAGGAGTGGCGTAAGTGGTCGAGTAGCGCCGGCCCAGCCTTATTATATTGGCCCAAATGGCCTGGAAGTTCCGCTAAGGCGGTCCATTCCTTAGGAGTTTAGTGTTCGGTTGACAAGTAAATCCGACAGGTTCTCCTCTACATGTAGAAAATGGTGGGGTTGTACTACTACGACTGATCATCGTAAGTGGTCTTCCTGGCGCGGAAAACTCCCGTAATGAGTTCATCATCCAATTGGATATTTCTGCAACACTACCCAGAGCACTCTACGATTGGGCGATTGTTGAGTGTTGGCAGGGTCGAGTTTTCAAAATGATATTTGCATCAAATGAAGTATCTCGTATCTTCATTTTATTTTGATGATATTGTAAAGATTGATTCTATACAAGTTTTGTCTTGTAGCTTAATCTATGGGATGGACTAATTATAACTTGAACGGTGGTAGTTCAAGTAGTATTCGGAAAAGATATAAGTATATTGGAGTATCTTGTAACTTCATCTTTTAAACTTATATCTAGTAAATGATTATCTTATGCATGACAAAGATTTTCAGAAAAACGTTGAGACAAGGTTAGATATATGAGATCACCTTACAACGATATTTTTATACAGTTATAAATTGGAACTCTGTGTATATTATGCATGGAAGAGGACTTCCAAGATTTTGAAAAGTATATATACATATATACTGAATATTTTGCGACTTCATCGCATTAAGATATCAAACTTGGTTCATTTCTTTTGACCAAGACTTTCATGAGTACTATGAGAAGGCTCATATAATGTTAATCATTATACATATTATTTCGGTGGGCTTGTTGCTCACCCTTGCTTTCTTTTTTCATCACACAATATCAGATAGATAAGATGAACAGGACCAAACTCCCAATTCGCAAGCGGATAGGAAACGTTCCGCAGCTTTCTGGAAGCGTTGAGGCCGCTGTAGCTGAGGTAGAAATTACCAATAGGCTAAGTTTTCAACTAATGATGTACCAGACTTATGTATATTATGAATTGTAATAATGGCAAAGAATAAGTAAATGTATTTAGAAACCCTTTTGAGGTATAATGACTTATAATTGTGGAATAACATGACTTATGTTATTTTTGGTATTCATCTCTGAGACTATAACTTGTGGTGTGTGTGTGTATACTGTGGGGTCACAGTACAGAGTAGTTGATTGGTTATTAAGATTGGTTGTTATCAAGGGAAATGGAACTCGTGACAACCCGGATCCCCGACCCCGGATTTGGGGGTGTTACATTAGTCTAAGCATTATACATCTCTATGGATCACATGAGGCATTTAAAAGTAATTAAAACAGTTAAAAACATGCTTTAAAACACTTCTGTTAGCTATAAACAGTCCGAAACAATTTCATAAAATATAATATAATATACCATTAGATACGTCTCGAAAAGACGAATCCAACGGCACCAAGCACGCCCTATTCTGACTACCCACGCGCCCTCACGCGCCCCGAGAAGCAAAGCCACGCGCTGCCACGTGCACACACGCTGTGAGGCACGTGTCTGACTTTCGTCCACGCGCCCCCACGCGCACACGCGCCTCACGCGCCCCAAACCCTGAGCTGACGTCAGCATGACGTCATCTGATGACGTCAGCATGACGTCAGCACAGCTCTGACCGTTGACCCGCGCGTGTGTGACACGCGCCGCGCGTGACACACGAGCGCGTGAGCACCACGCGCGCACGTCGGACGCGCGGTCCTCCCCTTTGTTCCTGGCAGTCGCCGCCGAACTTATAACTACTGCCGTTTTTTTCTTTTTCCGTGCCACCATCAATTCTTTAAAAGACACAGCAGGTGACAACTAAACATATATATATATATATACGAACAGATTATATATATGTATATATATAATTACGAATTTAATTAAAATAACTTCAAAAAATCATAATAATTAATCCACTCATCATAAAATTATGAAAAAAATACCCAGACGATCTACAGCACTTGTAGAATCCAGATCTACAGTCAATATTATTATGAGAAACAATTTCTAATCAGTCATAATTAATCCATGATATAACTTGTAAAAAATCATAATTAATACATACAAGCACATAAAATTCTGAAATTTTTATCACAGATCTATATGCATACAACCTATGATCTGATACCATTATAGGATTTTATCTATCACGGAAGCATGGTAAAACAATTTTCATGATATAAAATCCATATAATACGCATAGAGATCGTGAATTAAATCGAGGGATCGTTTCTAACCTTTAAAAGCGATCCAAGAACCACGAGCGAAGGTCCCTTGCAGCTGCTCCTCAATTGTGAAGCACTCCACCGATATCCACCAAGAAATCGATGTAATGGAGGAGGAGGAGGTGGAGAGAATTAGGGTTTTTTGTAATTTTTTAGGTTAAGGCAAAATAAGGGTTTATAATAGTATATTTATAGGCAAAATTTTCAGCTGAAAATTTTCCCATAAAATATTATTATTATTAACCCTTTATTTTATTAACCTATTAATTAATAATTAAAACACCTTTTAATTATTGATCCTTTTTCAAACACTGTAGAAATAATTCTCTCACTTTATTTAATTTCCAAAATTAAATTTTTAATTAATAATATTAAGAACTTTTCTTAATTAATTTATAATTAATTAAATCCCATTTAATCAATTATTAAATTTGCTAATTAATTATTTATTTCATGTTCAGCTGTGTGAGTCATGTTCAGTGAACTTATTCTATAATAAGCACCTACATACTAGCTTTAGTGTCACCACACAAATGTCTATGAGAACAGACAACCTTCATAATGAAGCAAGCATAGTATGTACTGATCTTTGCGGATTATTAATTACCAGTTAATAATCCTACGACCAGGAACTATTTAAGTTTAGAGTTATCATCTTTTAGGTCTCATTATTATGATCTCATCAAAATCCATAAAAAGTTTTACTCTAAACTGTGGTATATCTTATTTAAACACTTAAAATAGATAGAGCCCGTAATAAAAAACAAAACAAATCTTTTATTAATATCAATGAAATCAAAACAGATTACATAAAAGTTATTCCTAAATCCTCATACATGATTGGACTTAGGACACATCTTTTTCACCAATTCGGGGCGAGCTTTCCTTTCTACCCTACTCCAGAAGCTTCCACCTTTCTGAGGACTAAATCTCCTTGCTTGAAGAACCTTTCTTTCATTCTTAAGTTGTAATAGAATGAAGCCTTTTTATGATATTCCGCTATCTTCGCATTTGCTTCATCTCGTACTTCATCAATTAAATCCAGAGAAAGCCTTTGCCCTTCCTCATTTTCTTCAGCATTGTATGCTTAAATTCTGGGAGACGAGTGTTATATTTCCACAGGAACAACCGCCTTTGCTCCATATGCCAACACAAAGGGTGTTGCTCCAGTTTTGACTCTACAGGTAGTTCGATAGGCCCAAAGTCTTGGGAGTATTTCATCCACCCAATTATTTCTGGATTTCTCGATCCTCGTCTTCAGCCCATCTAAAATGATCCAATTTGCAACCTCTGCATGCCCATTAGCTTGGGCGTGAGCAACAGAGGTGAATCTCAAGTTAATTTTATTCTCTTCAAAATACTTTCTGAATTCTTCATTATTGAATTGTGTTCCATTATCGGTGACCAGGATTCAAGGAATTCCATATCTGCACATGATATTTTCCCACATGAATTGTGCAACCTGTTTGGTTGTGATCTTGGCTAAAGGTTTAGCTTCGATCCACTTAGTAAAATAATTTATAGCTACAATCAGGGACTTCCTTTGTGCAGTGGCCATGGGAAAAGGCCCAAGTATATCCATTCCCCACATAGCAAAGGGATGGAAGTCAGCATCCCAGGAGGTTGTCGAACAACTGGTGCATGCTTCCGACAACGTTCACACTTCTTCACATAGTCCTTGGCATCGGCCATCATCTCTGGCCAATAAAAGCCTAAACGGATTATCTTATGTGTCAGGGCTCTACCTCCCAAGTGTTGCCCATGGATACCCTCGTGTACTTCCTCAAGAGCCAAACGTGCCTCATCAGGTCTGAGACATCTTAAATTAGGAACCATGTAAGATCTTTTATACAGAATCTCATCGATCAAGGAATATCTCAGTGCTCGGACAACCAATTTTCGTGCTTCAGTCACATCATTTGGCAGCTAAACAGTTTGAATATGGGCCTTAATGGGATCTAACTATGATGTCCCCAGCCCTATAGGGGCTACAAGCTTAACATCAATGCTCCGTACTTTTAGAACACGTGAGTACACACTTCCTGAGCTCTTCTCTATCTCTGATGAAGCGAACTTAGACAACACATCTGCCTTAACATTTTCCTCCCTTTGAATATGCACAACATGGCATTCATCGAACTGAGTCATCACAACCCTAACTAGGCGAACATACCTAGGTATTGTTTCATCTCTTGCCTCAAACTCTCCATTGACCTGGTTTATGACCAGCTTTGAATCCCCACAGACTTTCAAGTTCTTTCTAACACCCCCAAATTCGGGGTCGGGGATCCGGGTTGTCACGAGTTCCATTTCCCTTAATAACACTTAATCTTAATAAACAACCAACTACTGCGTAATATGACCCCACAATATACACACACCCACCACAAGTTATAGTCTCAGAGATGAATACCAAAAATAACACAAGTTATTTTATTCCACAATTATAAGTCATTACACCTCAAAAGGGTTTCTAAATAAATTTACATATTCTTTGCCATTATTACAATTCATAATATACATAAGTCTGGTACATCAACAGTTGAAAGCCTAGCCTATTGGTAGTTCATACCTCGGCTACAGCGGCATCAATACCTACAGGAAACTGCGGAACGTTTCCTATCCGCTCGCGAATTGGGAGCATGGTCCTGTTCAACTTGTCTATCTGTTGTTTTGTGATGAAAGAAGAAAGCAAGGGTGAGCAACAAGCCAACCGAAATAATATGTATACTAATTAACAATATATGAGCATCTTCATAGTACTCATGAAAGTCATGGTCAAGCAGAAATGAACCAAGTTTGATATCTTAATGCGACGAAGTCGCAAAATATTCAGTATATATATACATATATACATCTCAAAATCTTTGAAATCCTCTGACATGTATAATATACACAGAGTTCCAATTTATAACAGTATAAAGATATCGTTGTAAGGTGATCTCATATATCTAATCTTGTCACAACATTTTTCTAAAAATCTTTGTCATGCATAAGATAATAATTTACTAGATATAAGTTGTAAAAATGAATTTACAAGATACTCCAATATACTTATATCTTTTTCGAATACTACTTGAACTACCACCGTTCAAGGTTTAAATAGTTCATCCACACATGAAGTTACAAGACAAAACTTGTATAGAGTCAATCTCTGAAATATCATCAAAATGAAATGAAGTTACGAGATACTTCATTTGATGAAAATATAATTTTGAAAACTCGACCCTGCCAACACTCAACAATCGCCCAACCGTAGCCTTTCTATCGAAGTGCTCTGGGCACTGTTGCAGAAATATTTAACTGGATGATGAACTCATTACGAGAGTTTTCAGCACCAGGAAGACCACACACGATGATCGGTCGCAGTAGTGGAACCCCGCCATTTTCTACATGTAGAGGAGAACAGTCGGATTTACTTGTCAACCGAACATTGGACTCCTAAGGAATGGACCGTCTTAACGGAACTTCCGGGCCATTTGGGCCAATATAATAAGGCTGGGCCGGCGCCACTCGACCACTTACGCCACTCCTAGTTCAGATGAAATCCATGACTCTGAAACGTAAAGCTCGTCCCCCCTTTCCCCAAGTAGAAACTTGTTGATACGGCTCCACCAAGAAGTCGTATCTGGTTGGAAAGGAAAACTCACCAATATTTCCCAGGCGATGCCTATTAATGGATTAACTTATTCCAAGAATTTTACTTCCCGAGTGTTGGGTAAGTAATCAAAAACCCTTTTATCAATACAACAACCTTGTTGCGAATATAAAAATACATCATGGAGCCGGATCCCTCAGATTTTTGAGCGAGTATTTAAATCCCCTTCGAAAGGAAGATCTTAAATTTGGAAAAGAGTTTTGGAATCCGCTCTAACCTTCTAAAAATAATTTTGGTAAAGTTTGAAAATAATCTCTGGAAATATTTAAAGTAAGAATGATTTGATGGTATCAATTATTTTCCGAATACTTGGCAAATATCAGAACATTATTCTTCAATAAAATAAAGAATATTATTTAATAAAATAAGCGGAGTCATAAGTCCTCGAATGAATATTCAAAATAATATTCATTAAATAAATAAGCAGAGTCATAAGTCCTCGAATGAATATTCAAAATAATATTCATTAAATAAAATAAGCGGAGTCATAAGTCCTCGAATGAATATTCAAAATAATATTCATTTATAATATAAAACTATCAAATAAACATTATTCGTTTATTAGTTTTAAAAACTATATATATATATATATAGATAATATATACTCGGGAACATCGCCTCCCGGTTTAGGAAAATGTTCAACTTTGGGTCCCCTATACTAAGGGTTTACGCAAGTACTGCTTATCTCTAGCATAGGTATTATGCAGTTTATAAATAATTGAATCGATAACAAGATATCAAGATTACGAAACAGGCATGCATATATATATCATATCAACATGCTCCAATATATCTCAAGACTTTGCTAATAATAATCATGCACTTATCACAAGATAATGCATATATATATACATCACAACAACAGTTATACGGGTAGAAAACTTGCCTGAGTGTTTCGGGAAAGACTTAAGCTTAGAGTGGGTCCGGTAACCTATGAACAACAACATAATCCGGATTTAGACCACGGTCTCTTAAGAAACTAGTCAAAACTCACTCATACCCTAACGGTCGCTTACGGTCGCTTACACGCTTAAGGATTTGCGTTAATCGGTTGCGTACCCTCGGCTCCACCAATTTCAATAAATTAACCGTGACGAATTTTAAGATGACTCTTTAGCGAATACTCAACCAACTGCCTAACCCACCTTACATAATTGTTTCGTAATCCAATTAATTTTTTATGGGCCTTAAACAAGGTCTCAAAATAAAGCGAGGGGTAAAGGTTCGTTCGCGAAACGCCGTTACCTAAAACAGTCGTTTCGCCTAAACTGTACATCGGAACCAAGCGATCCACATATCAAAATGAAGCTTACGACACGCTCTAGCTAAACATGGCAATGTTACAGATTGGTTGTTGAGTTTTCTGTCCTGAACACTAAGAACAAGCAGTTGAATAAAAACGGGCATTACGACGGCTATGTTTACGCGATTACCAATGTTTAAACTACTCCAATTAACCACCAATCAACTCATAACCATCAATACAACAAAACTTCACCTAAACCATACCACATCAGTCCATAACCTCCAAGGTTTTCAACTCAAACAACCACAATCAAGACCTATGAACTATAATCAAGCTTCAATTACCAAAACACTTCCAAATCAAACCAAACTACTAATAATCACAATCCATGCTTCTCATTTCACAAAACCAACCATTAAACTTACTAAAAAATAAAGTATAGGATAGGGTTTGAAGTTTATACCTTCCTTAGTAGGTGTTAAGTTGCTAGGAAGCCTTAGGGAGCCTTAATCTAACCTCCTACAAGCTTGATCTTTCCAAAGAAATAAAAAATACAAAGTTAGGTTTTGAAGTTTCTAAAAGTCTGATTGAAAGAACTGTAAAAATGAGGGTCTTACCATGCTTATTTTGTAATAACTCAAATTTTTGAGACCTTGTAAAACGTTTAATGAATAGTAATCCTGACGGACGGGGAAAAACTTTTTAGCCCACACTATGTAGTGCATGAGAAAATGAGTTTCGGAGTTGTTATTATGATTATACGTACCAAATGAGTGTATGTAAACGCTATTAGTTTTCGAAGAAAACAAACTTTAAAAACGACCATATTTACGAATCATCGAGGATTACGGGAATCAAAATATAATTACAAAATTAAAAGCCTACGGATTTATATCCAGGTATGATAATTCAAAACATAAGGAATAAATACGAAAGGAATTACGTTACGAACCATTTATGAGAAAGTATTTCGAAAACGTTTAAGCGACCGAGCGAATGCGTAGACGATTAAATAAATGCAATGCACTAACTAACCATGGTAGAAAAGTAACCATGGTTACTTCATCAAATAGTAAGCTAAAGAGCTAAACAAGTGGCTTAGCTTGTAAACTAGGAAGCTAGTTGGATTTGTCTCCAAGATTTGTAACAAGAATAAAATCCTAGGATCTAAACTAGAGAATACCAATTAAATAAAAAGATATCACAACCTCATTTATGAGATATGAATAGTAAGATAAATCCTCCCATTAATTCTCTTCATTATCAACATTCTTGATTTTATTTCACCCATCAAACCTTGATAAAAAGAGATCAAAGATTTATCTTACCTTATTTTGGTTGTTAGGAAGCTTGAGAATTAATGGGAGGATTTATCCATGGCTAGAGCTTGAAGTTTTGATTTTGATTTCTTGGTTGAAGGGGGGGTTGAATACAAACGGTACCAAATAATCGAATAAATGCGGAATAAAAAAAATATGAAACAAAATTCAAGTTAAATAAGAATATTATTAAACTTGAAAGGTGTTACAACAACTGTATCGATTACAAGGAATTAATCTCAAATTAATTATCACAAATTTAGAATAAATTCGACATGAACTTTTTCTATTTTTGCAATAATTAGAATCAAATGCTAAACGCGATTTGAGATTAAGTTCTAGGGATTTTGATCCGCTAGATTGTTACACAAGAACAAGATAAAGATTTCTAGTTGATTGGATTTAACTTTACAATCTAGAAATTGATCTTGAAGTTTTGCAGAGAATATGAAATATTGTTCTGCTTCTTTTTCTTTTGTTCTCGGGTTCTGTATTGTTGATTGAATAATAAATGAATGAACTGCTTCTGCTTCTTTTAATCAATCAACCGAATAGAATTGAACTGGCAAGACAATCCTGAGCTCAGCAAGACAATCGGTAGGACTATCCTTAGAACTAGCAAGACAATCAGAATAAACTAGCAAGACTTTCGGTATGACAATCAATTGTCATACCGATTGTCATAGTAGTTCAAACAGATTGTTTTTGCTGAAAATAAATAGATTTAAATCCTATAAAAATTCTGGTAAGACAATCCTTTTGAATTAGCATGACTTTCGGTATGACTATTGATTGTCATACCGATTGTCATACTAATACAATCAGTTGTCTTGTTGAAATAAAACAGATTTTTAAACCAATTTAAATTCTGAAAATTCTTAATATTAATTCAGAATTAATTAATCAATTAATTTAATTAATCAAATAAATTAATATTTTGCAGATATAATATATTTTCTTAATTAAATTATATGACTTAATTAATTAATAGAGAATTAATACTAATCTTGAGCAGCATCTATTCTTCTGTATATCTTCTGAAAATCACTGAAATATATGAATCAATTCCACCACTTCAATGTTGACACTCGATGTACTGTCTGGTTCATGAGTGACTAACTTTCGTGATGTTTCTTCATGTCTTAACTTTGACACTTTGATTTTCTTCAGATTAAATCCTTGTAATTAATGATACTCTGACGAGATCTCTGTCACTTGATTAAATCCACGATCTTGATTTATATCACTGAGGCTTGATCAATTTCTTGAACTTCTTCCAGTGAATTAACTCCTCAAATCTGTAGATGGACCTTATTTATGAATCCTCTGACAGATTTTACTTTGCGAGATCTCTCTAACGGTAGATCCACTATTTACTTATTACATTCTTATTTGAGTTGAGTTGAATCCTCGAATATACAAATAGGCTATGACATATGACTTACAATCTCCCCCTATTTGTTTGTTAGACAATAACACACAAATACCTAGAGGATAACTCAACTAACAATTAAGAAAAAGATATAAAAAGAAATACAAAGTAAATAGTAGAAAAGTTCTGGATTAGATTTAACATTTGCCAGATTCCAAGTAGATGTTCCTCTAGACTGAACATATCTTCAAGTAGTTCCATCTTCATTTGTACAACCACATTTCCTGTTGAAAAGCCCATATCTCTCTTGCTTCTCCCCCTATGAGAATCAACTGATTAAAGAAGATCACCTTCGTTTACCACCTCTCCCGTACAATAGGATCCGCAGATAAAAACCAATGGTACTCCCCGTTTGAAAACAGCTTCTTCCCTTACTAGAAAATCACCTTGTGTTTACCACCTCTCCCGTACAATAGGATCTGTAGTTACAAACAACAATGGTGTGGTGTAGTGTACATATGATCTTTTTCTTCCTCCCTCCTATTTCTCCCCCTTAGTTGAGGAATCCTCCAAACTATTACTTAAGCTTTTATCTCCCCCTTAAAGAAGAAATGTATGCCGTCGTCTGAAGGAGTTCTCATATTTCACTTGGTTGGAAAAGAAATAACAAGAAGTTTGTCTTTCTTCCTCACTGTGAGTGTGTGGTTCTATTTAGTGTACCTCACATGTGTTTCACTCTTCTCTCCACTCGTGTTTACACTCATTCTCACAAGTGTATCACTCTTCTCTCATAGCTCCATAATCCAGCTGTACCTGCAAGGAAAATCACCTTAGCCATCCTTAAGGAGGTCACAGGTGGTGCAATGGGAGTTCGCAAATTCCCATCCTTGTTAAACTCGTCAGATGAATCTGAGTCATAATCTACAAGTTGCTAGTTTCCCTTTTAGGGTTCCAGATTTGAATTCTGGGAAGGTAAACAATGATCCAACGAATTTAGCATAAAGATCAAAGTTCCCTTCTAATGTCTGTGAAGACATTTCCTTGTGACTCATCTGGTAATATCTGAATCATTGTCAACAAGTTGCCGATCTGCGCCTATGTCAGATCCACTATCCGCAGATGCATCCAGGGGATTTAAGCCTGGGGAGGTAGACACTGACCACTGACATATGGCTTTTGGATCAGTATCCTCTCCTAACACCTGTAAAGGCAATTGGTCCATTAACGAACCTTGAACAATCGAATCTGACCTTAAAATGGTCGAAACTCTTGTTTTCGTCAACTCATCCTTTGTGTGTGTAACCTTTCCTTGTGCATTAAGAATTGTTTATATTTGAGGTGGTGACACTACATAAGATACCTTGGCCGACAGGAAAATTTCAATAGACGCACCCTGTTGAGAGAATGAATCTAGTAACTGTTTTTGTGCCTTTTCAACCATTACATCTTTTTGAGAAGATGTATGGGGGTTTGCAGTTGTCTCGGTTTAAATACTACTCATCTTTGTAGGAGACAGAGCTACTGGGTTGACTACAGAACCTTCCTTATGTGGTGCACTAAGGCACTATCTCCCTCACGCTTATTCATACTACATTTAGTGGTAAGAGAGTGTTGGTTGGTTCTGTTTTTGTGTTTGTCTTTACAGTCTGGGATAGACGTTGTGGGTTTTCAACCTCATGACTGTCAATGAAAGAAAGTCATTGGAGACTGAACCTGTAACACACAATATATGGCACTATAGAGATAAAATGTATTTAAGATTTATAATGAATGAAAATTATACATTTATTCTTTTGAGAGTAATGATGTACAATAGTGATTTCAAAGGATTTTACATGAAATAAGAAATCACTAATGTAGAAAGAAGTTTAATTTTTTTTAATATGAATGAGTTTTTGATAAAACATTGATCACTTAGGGTAAAGTCTAAGTAATTCTCATTCATGTCAAAAGCTTACAAATATCTGCAACATAATGTTAACAACATATCATTGACCGATACTTGTCAAGTACTTTAGATACTAATTGTTATGTTGCATAAAATTTAAAATAAAAAAAAATAAAATAAAAAAAATAATACAAATAATAATAATAATAATAACAAATATCAATGAATTAAATACCAAATATCTATCAACAAGATATCAACATTCAATTTCATATATCATACAATATTTACAATTACAGAAAATACAAATAAAAACTTATATAAATATAGCAAAAATATAGAAACTATTTACAAGTTCAATGATAACATTACCAGCTTGCAAACAGCCATATCCCTCGGATAAACCTTTGTTGTTATCTCCAAAGGTAACCAGGGGGCCAGCTTTCTCAATTCACATTTGATAGCAGGGCTCTATCTCTGGTCATATGTCTTGATGATCCACTGTCAAGAATCCACACTCCCGGTTTCACCTGTTTTAATGCCCTGCAACACAAATGGATTAACCCTTCTTCGGAACCCAAACTTGGTTGGGCCCGACATTCTTGTAGAACTGTCCTTTGTCAGGCAAAACACCATTTTTAATTTTAATTGTCTCAACTTTCTCAATGACTGAACATTTGACCTTGTAAACAGTCTTAACAAATTTCTGTTTAAGCTTAGGCACAAATGTCTCCTTTCTAGCCTTAGAAGGACTAGCAGTCTTAGACCTATCATGCTTCTTGTTATTCACATGCTGACGAGGAGTAGTCTTATCATTAGAAACATGCTTACCATTAAAATAAGCATACATCATATTAAAAGCACAAGACATACAATTAGAAACACCACATGCTTTATGAGAGTGATTAATAGCAGGCAATTTATGCATGGCAGACATGGCATTTTTGTTATCCAACTCATGTGTGTCTGAGTTAGTCTCAGTTGCTTTCACAACTTTGACTGGAACTTTCGACACACTTGACTTGGAAACAACCTTCTCATTAGCATGATCTTCAGCACGTATTTCTTCCTGAATAACAGAAGAGGTCGCATCAAATGGTTCAACAATTGATGGTTTATAGAGGGGTTCATCAACACCCTTAAGCACATGTGGTACTTCCCTCCCTTTAGCACAGACATGAGGAGGGGAGTTTATGCCTAATTCTCCAATAGCAGCATTGTAATCATAACCTATTCAAGATGTTTGATTAACAGCTTGCTTACTGTAGAACTCTTTAGCCTTCGAACAAGAATTGAAGTAGGCTCTAACCTTAGTCTCAAGACCGGTGATCTTGTCTTTGAGAATAGTTTCGAGTTTTCTATAACAGTCAACTCTATTCTCTAGAAAAGATACTTGTTCTTTTAATTTATCTTGATTAATGTGCACAAGTCTTAATTCATTGACATCTTTCTCAAGGTCTGTGATCTGTAAACTTAACAGTTCATTATCAAGACGTGCACAATCTAAGTTACCTCTTAGATGATAAACCATTTCAGCATCAGAAAGTTTTACCTCTATTCTTGACGATGAAGCTTTTCCATCAATAACCATAAGAGCAAGATTTCCTTCTTCTTCATCTTCACTGTCAGTATCATCCCAGCTTCTTCCTTTTGCCAGATAAGCCCTTTCAGAGTTCTTTCTTACTTGTTTTGGCTTCCTACATTCTGTGGCAAAGTGTCCCAACTCATTGCAGTTATAGCATCTGATGGTGCTCCGATCAACCATCCCTGTTTTGTATCCACCACTGCTGGTTTTAGAGGATGAAGATCCACCTTTCTGGAATTTGTTGTAGTTGGACTTATACTTAAGCTTGGGATTCCTCTTGAATCTGACATGGGAGAATCTCTTGACAATTTGGGCCATTGACTCGTCTTCCAATTGCTCCAGCTCTTCCAAGGAATAAAAATCATCACTTGATTGATTTGTAGTAGGAGGATCATATTCTGCTACTAACATATTTTCCTCAACCTTGGAACACTGTACCATTCTCTCCAATTGTTGAGATTGCTGTTGTTGTTGACCTTCAGCTACAAGTGCAGTAGATGTGCTGACCATTCTATCATTCCCGTAAACTTCCTTCTGTTGAATCTGCTCCAACTCATAGGTTTTTAACACTCCATAGAGCCTGTCCAAAGAAATCTCACTCAGATCTCTAGCTTCTCTAATGGCAGTGATTCTATGTTCAAGATGAGTTGGCAGTGTTAAAAGGAACTTTTTGTTGACCTCCCTGATTGAATAAAATTTTCCATTGATGTTCAGGTTGTTGATCAACGCATTGTACCTCTCAAACACTTCAGTAATTCCTTCTCCTGGATTTGATTTAAAATGTTCATACTCAGAGGTTAGGATCTCTAACTTGTTCTCCCTAACTTCCTATGTGCCTTCATTGATCACCTCAATAGTTTCCCACATGTGTTTGGAATTTTTACAGTTCATCACATGTCTGTTCATCAAGGGATCAAGGGAATCAATTAAAATTAATTGAAGGCTGGCATCCAAGGAGGCTTCTTCCTTTTCATCAGGAGTAAAATCTTCAGGATCTTTAGGATAGGTTCTGGCTTTGGTGATCACAACATCATCTACTATCACCTCCGGTTCAATAACCATCGGAGTTTTTATCCACTTCTTTAACAAGTTTGAATATTTGGGATTTGCCACTTGTAAAAACAAGAGCATCTTCTTCTTCCACATAATATAATTCTCTTTATCAAATTGTGGAATTTTAACGTTTCCAACTTTTTGTGAAGTCATTATGAATTTTTGAATGAATAAAAATTCAAAGAGTTGAAAAATCACAAAAGTCTAAGATCTTGATTTGTTCGTTAATCAGAAGGCTCTGATACCAATTGTTAGGTCCCAATGCGTTTGTAGAAGGGGGGTTGAATACAAACGGTACCGAATAATCGAATAAATGCGGAATAAAAAAAATGTGAAACAAAATTCAAGTTAAATAAGAATATTATTAAACTTGAAAGGTGTTACAACAACTGTATCGATTACAAGGAATTAATCTCAAATTAATTATCACAAATTTAGAATAAATTCGACATGAACTTTTTCTATTTTTACAATAATTAGAATCAAATACAAAACGCGATTTGAGATTAAGTTCTAGGGATTTTGATCCGCTAGATTGTTACACAAGAACAAGATAAAGATTTCTAGTTGATTGGATTTAACTTTACAATCTAGAAATTGATCTTGAAGTTTTACAGAGAATATGAAATATTGTTCTGCTTCTTTTTCTTTTGTTCTCGGGTTCTGTATTGTTGATTGAATAATAAATGATTGAACTGCTTCTGCTTCTTTTAATCAATCAACCGAATAGAATTTAACTGGCAAGACAATCCTGAGATCAGCAAGACAATCGGTAGGACTATCCTTAGAACTAGCAAGACAATCAGAATGAACTAGCAAGACTTTCGGTATGACAATCAATTGTCATACCGATTGTCATAGTAGTTCAAACAGATTGTTTTTGCTGAAAATAAATAGATTTAAATCCTATAAAAATTCTGGTAAGACAATCCTTTTGAATTAGCATGACTTTCGGTATGACTATTGATTGTCATACCGATTGTCATACTAATACAATCAGTTGTCTTGTTGAATTAAAACAGATTTTTAAACCAATTTAAATTCTGAAAATTCTTAATATTAATTCAGAATTAATTAATCAATTAATTTAATTAATCAAATAAATTAATATTTTGCAGATATAATTTATTTTCTTAATTAAATTATATGACTTAATTAATTAATAGAGAATTAATACTAATCTTGAGCAGCATCTATTCTTCTGTATATCTTCTGAAAATCACTGAAATATATGAATCAATTCCACCACTTCAATGTTGACACTCGATGTACTGTCTGGTTCATGAGTGACTAACTTCCGTGACGTTTCTTCATGTCTTAACTTTGACACTTTGATTTTCTTCAGATTAAATCCTTGTAATTAATGATACTTTGACGAGATCTCTGTCACTTGATTAAATCCACGATCTTGATTTATATCACTGAGGCTTGATCAATTTTTTGAACTTCTTCCAGTGAATTAACTCCTCAAATCTGTAGATGAACCTTGTTTCTGAATCCTCTGACAGATGTTACTTTGCAAGATCTCTCTGACGGTAGATCCACTATTTACTTATTACATTCTTATTTGAGTTGAGTTGAATCCTCGAATATACAAATAGCTATGACATATGACTTACACGACCATAATGAGAATAAGGATTAGAAGAAATAATAAGGGTGATATAATTTGAGAGGGTGCATAATAAGTAGCGCATGAGTGCGAGTCACCGTAAATTAGAACGGGACCTAACGAAACGAATTGTGTTGATGATTATAGATTTTCGAGCGGAACCTAGAGCATCCCCCACCTCGAGATACCCAGGAAAGTTGACGAACCCAACTCCATTTACTGTTGTGTTGTGAAAGGATTGTTTTTGTTTTGTTATCATTGCATAAATACCATTCTTGCCATGTTACGTAGTAATTGAATTTTCGCATAATGTACCGATGTTGTACGATAAGTATATATTGTAAAATATTTAATTCTGCTTTAAGCGTGACGTATAATTATAAGACCGAGAGTCGGTCAGGCTTTTAAGATGAAAACCCGGGAATCATTCCGGTGATATTATTAGGACAATTAAAAGTCCATAGTAGTACTGTTAGATATATTTGATAATGTCATGTGTAATATGATTTGTGTTTAGTTTTCAGATCTCACATAACAGGACAAATCAGTACTTAACTGGAAATCAGCACTTATACTGAAGACAGAACTTAAGATATCAGAACTTAAGTTATCAGGAGATAATATCAGGACTTAAAATGACTTTCAGATAAGGCAGACGGCTGATTGAAAGGAAAGAAGATCGAGACTAAGATAGAAAAAATTGTGCATGAAGAAGGAATTCTATGAAGAATAGAATACTTGGAAGAAAAGATAACTAGTTGATATATTTTAGGAAGCAGAATTATATTCCTTATCAATTAGAAGATTATCTTGTAACTATGTAGTATATGGCATAGAGTTTACGCTATAAGTGTTACGATTATCGAAGTTATTATTCTTTGTAACTCTAGTAGCTCTCGTGATAATTTGTTCATCACTGAGAGAGGACAGTTCCATATTGTAACAGAGTTTATTGTGTTGAATAAAATCTGTTTTCTGTTACTTGAGTTCTTATATTCAATTTGATTGTGCTAAACACTATATTCAACCCCCTTCTACAGTGTGTGTGACCTAACAAGTGGTATCAGAGCCTTTTGTTAACACACAAACAGTTTAAGATCCAAAATCAATCATGTCTGAAGAAGAAACTCCAAACAAGCCCACTAAAACTGAAGATCCTCCAAAAACTGTAACTCATAGTCGATATGAGACTATAAGAGTTCCCATGTTGAAACCTTTTGAGTATTCCATATGGAAAGTGAATATGGCTATGTTTATGGAAGCTACAGATCCAGAATATCTCGACAGGATTTATGAAGGACCACATATGCCAACCAAACTCTCTGTGGAAGTTGCAGGTCAGCCAGCAAAGTCTGTACCAAAGAAGAAAAGTGAGTACACTGTTGAAGATATCTCATCAATTGCAAAGGATGCAAAGGTAAGACACTTGCTGTATAGTGCCATAGATAATGTCATGTCGAACAGGGTAATTAACTGCAAGACTGCAAAAGAGATATGGGATGCTTTGGAAACAAGGTGTCAGGGAACTGATTCAATCAAGAAGAACAGGAAGACAATACTCACTCAAGAGTATGAGCATTTTGACTTAAAGCCTGATGAGTCATTGACTGATTTATATGACAGATTTGTCAAACTCTTGAATGATTTGTCACTAGTTGACAAAGAGTATGATATTGAAGATTCAAATCTTAAGTTCCTGTTAGCTCTTCCTGAAAGATGAGATTTGAAGGCCACAATAATAAGAGACAACTATAAACTTGATGAAACAACTCTTGATGAAATTTATGGGATGCTCAAGACTAATGAACTTGAGATTGAACAAAAAAACAAGTGGAATGGAAGAAAGTCAAGAACAGTTGCCTTTATGGCTGAGGAGGAAAGTCCCAAAGTAGCTGCCTCAAGAAAAGGCAAGGAAAAAGCTCTCATCACAAAGTCTGATACTGAGTCATCAAGTTCTGATAGTGATGATGACTCAGAAACTGAAAGTATACCTGAGATGGACCATGATGAGGAGATGATGAAGCTGTGTGCTCTTATGGTGAAAGGGATCACAAAGATTGCATACAGAAAATTCAGGAGAGGAAAGAAGTTTTCCAGGAAAGGTGCAAGTTCTGAAAAGAAAGGTTTCAGAAAATCTGAAGGCAAAGGAGGAAAGTCTGACAGAGGAGATTATTCAAATGTTAAATGCTACAACTGTGGTGAGAAAGGCCACATATCTCCAGATTGCAGAAAAGGGAAAAGTGACAAAGGAAAGGCTCTTGTTACAAAGAAGAAAAGCTGGTCAGATGCTTCAGATTCTGAGGATGAGGAAAACTATGCCTTGATGGCAAATACTGATAGCAGTTCTGATACTGCTGACTTCAAGGTACCTCAAACTATTTATGCCTTTCATACTGATGATATTAGTGAGTTGAGAAGATATCTTAAAAGCATATTCATTAGTTATAAAGATCAAACTTTAACATGTGAAAGATTAACTTCTGAAAATCTTGCTTATAAAAAGAGGAATGATTATTTAGAAAAGGAGTTATTCATGTTCCATCAAACTCAGAAAGATAGAGATGATGCCTTTTATGTTAGGGATGAAGTGTTAAAAATGAATGAATCTCTAAAAACTGATTTAGAAAAGGAAAGAGAGATTATCAGGACTTGGACTAACTCTGGTAAAGCAACTCAGGATATTCTTAGTAGTGGAAACTGGAAAGAGTGCTTAGGTTATGGAGATAATAAGAACAGTAAGGGAACTGTAGAAACTGAACCTATAGTTGTTAAACAAAAACCAAAGGTAAATCCTGTTAAGTTTGTAACTGCAAAGTCTGATATTGATAAATCAGAAGTTAAGGAGAAAATAACTTCTGACAAACCTAAACAGGATAAGCCAACCGAAGTTAACAAAGGCTTAATGACTAAGAAGCAGCTTAAGCATAAGCTGAAAGATGTTAAGAATGTAAACAAGGTAAAGCCACCTAGGAAAAATAGGAATGGAAAGGAAGGTGTGAACAAAAGTAACAATTATAAGCCAGTTCCTAATGTTCCTAGAAAAACATGTCATAACTGTGGAAATTCTAATCATCTGGCTTCTTTTTCCAGGAAGAATAATAATATAAACACCTTACCTTCAAAATCAGGAGTTAAGAGTCAGTCTGTTAGATATAAGCCACAAAATCCTTGTTTCCATTATGGTAGTTTATGGCATTCTATTTATACTTGTAAGGAATATCATTGTTTGTACTATGATTATTATCAAATAAAACCTTCTATAAAGAAAGTTAGCATTATTCCTTCTAGTGTAAGTTCTGATGCAAAGTCTGATATTGCAAATTCTGATAATAAAACTGTTAACATAAACTCTGATGCTAAATCTACTGCAAATGTTAACAAACTTAAAAAGGCCAAAGGATCCAAGCAAGTCTAGGTCTTTAAAACTAATCATTAGTGGTCTTTGTGATTGTAGGGCAACAGGAAGAACATCCTAGTTCTGGACAGTGGATGTTCAGGACATATGACTGGAAATAAAGCCCTGCTATCAGACTTTGTGGAGAAAGCTGGCCCAGGTGTTTCTTATGGAGATGGCAACATTGGAAAAACTCTGGGATATGGCAATATCAATCTTGGGAATGTCATCATTGAAAAAGTAGCTCTGGTCTCAGGACTTAAACACAATATGCTGAGTATAAGTCAAATCTGTGATAGAAGTTATCATGTGGATTTCTTTGAAAAACACTGTGAAGTTGTCAGCAAATCTACAGGCAAAGTTGTTCTGAAAGGATACAGGCATGGTAACATTAATGAAGCCAAGCTTTCAATAAGCACTGATGGTTATGCAATCTGTCTGTTGAGTAGAGCATCAATTGAAGAAAGCTGGAATTGGCACAAGAAAATCTCTCATTTAAATTTCAACAATATAAATGAACTAGTGAAGAAAGATCTTGTGAGAGGATTGCCAAAATTAGTATTTGTTCCTGGTGGCCTTTGTGATTCATGTCAGAAGGCAAAACAAAGAAAATCTTCATTCAAGAGCAAGACTGAATCATCAATTCTTGAGCCTTATCACCTACTACATATTATTCTATTTGGTCTAGTTAATGTCATGTCTATTGCAAAGAAGAAATATGCTATGGTCATAGTGGATGAGTTCACCAGATATACATGGGTGTATTTCTTGCACACAAAAAGTGAAACTGCATCTATCTTGATTGATCATGTCAAGTAACTGGATAAATTGGTCAAAGATTCTGTGAAGATCATAAGAAGTGATAATGGCATTGAGTTCAAGAATTTGATCATGGAAGAGTTCTGCAAAGACCATGGAATAAAGCAGGAATTTTCTGCTCCTGGAACTCCACAACAAAATGGAGTTGTTGAAAGAAAGAATAGAACTCTTATTGAAGCTGCACGAACTATGCTTGATGAAGCAAAGTTGCCAACCTACTTTTGGGCTGAAGCTGTGCAGACTGCTTGTTTTACTCAGAATGCAACACTCATTAACAAGCATGAAAAACACCATATGAAATGGTGAAGAAAAAGAATCCAAATCTGAAGTATTTTCATGTATTTGGATGCAAGTGTTTTGTTCTTAAGACTCATCCCGAACAGCTATCCGAATTTGATCTAAAAGCTGATGAAGGAATTTTTGTTGGATATCCACTTTCTACAAAAGCCTTCAGAGTCTACAATTTAAGAACAAGGGTTGTCATGGAGTCTATCAATGTCTCTTTTGATGATAAGAAGATTACTGGACTTGAAAATTTCAATGATCATGATCAGCTGAGATTCGAAAATGAAGTTTTAAATTCTGATTATGTAAATCCTGATACTGCAAACTCTAATGGATTCAACTCTGATGTTATTGAAACTGTGGTGACTACGACCAAGGAAAATGCACCTGTGCAGGTGGAGCATACTAAAGATCCAACCAGATCTCAAGAAGCATCAGAACCTACAACAGGCTCTTCAAGTTCTGATGGGCCAAGTTCTGATAATTCTGGAAACTCATGTTCTGATATTTCTGGAAACTCAAATAAAGAAGGATCCAACTCAGAGAGCATAATTTCAGGGGGAGCATCAGAAAATATTGATAGAGACAGCATGGATCATGGGGGAGCATCCAGTTCTAGAGAAAACCTTCCATCTGCAAGGAAGTGGACTAAAGCACATACACCTGACTTGATTATTGGAAATCCTGATGCAGGTGTCAGAACTAGAATAGCTACATCAAATGAATGTATTTATCATTCGTTTCTTTCTCAGACTGAACCAGAGAAAGTGGAATAAGCTCTTCAAGATGCTGATTGGGTCAAGCAATGCAAGATGAGTGAAATGAATTTGAAAGAAATAAAGTCTGGACCCTAGTGCCAAGACCAAGAAATAGATCAGTTGTTGGTACAAAGTGGGTGTTCAGAAACAAAACTGACAGTGATGGCATAATTATAAGGAACAAAGCAAGGCTGGTTGCAAAAGGATACTCTCAACATGAGGAAATTGATTATGATGAAACATTTGCACCAGTTGCTAGATTAGAAGCCATAAGAATATTTTTGACTTATGCTGCTCACAAGATGTTTAAAGTCTTTCAAATGGATGTGAAAAGTGCTTTTCTTAATGCAGAATTGGAAGAGGAAGTATATGTTGAACAACCTCCAGGCTTTGTAGATCCCAAATTTCTAAATCATGTCTACAGGCTTGATAAAGCACTTTATGGCCTTAAGCAAGCTCCAAGAGCATGGTACGAGACATTAGCTCAGTTTCTTCTGGAAAGTGGATTTAACAGAGGGACTATTGACAAAACATTGTTCTACCTCAACCATGGAAAGGACTTACTTTTGGTGCAAATATATGTTGATGATATCATTTTTGGTTCTACAAATGACAGAATTTATAAGAAGTTTGCCAAGCTGATGCAGTCAAGATATCAAATGAGTATGATGGGAGAACTTAACTATTTTCTGGGCCTTCAAGTCAAGCAGAATGAAGAAGGAACTTTTATTTGCCAATCTAAGTACACCAGAAATTTGTTGAAGAAATTTGGAATGCAAGATTGTTCAAGTGCATCCACTCATATGGCCACTGCAACTAAGTTGGATAAAGATACTGGTAAATCAGTAGATATTACTGATTAAAGAAGTATGATTAGCTCACTACTCCATCTAACTGCAAGTAGACCTGATATCATGTATGCTACCCATCTTTGTGCAAGATTTCAAGCAGATCCAAGAGAACCTCACTTAACAGCTGTGAAAAGAATTTTCAAGTACCTTAAGGGTACAGCTGATCTGGGATTGTGGTATCCTAGAGAATCAAACTTTAAGCTAATAGGTTACTCAGATGCAGATTTTGCAGGATGCAAAATTGACAGGAAAAGCACAAGTGGAAGCTGCCAATTTCTTGGAGGCAGATTGGTTTCTTGGTTCAGCAAGAAATAGAAGTCAATTTCCACATCAACTGCAGAAGCAGAATACATTGCTGCAGGAAGCTGTTGTGCACAGATTCTTTGGATGAAGAATCAGTTATTAGATTATGGGTTAGAATTTTCTAAAATCCCTATTTACTGTGATAATCAAAGTGCTATTGCTATGACATGTAATCCAGTTCAGCACTCAATGACAAAGCATATTAGCATTAGGTACCACTTCATAAGGGAACATGTGGATGAAGGTACAGTGGAATTGCATTTTGTTCCCACAGATCAACAACTAGCAGATATCTTCACAAAACCATTGTGTGAAGCTACTTTTACAAGATTGGTAAATGAACTTGGAATGGTTTCAGGTTCTTTCTCTAAATCTCCTTAGTTTATGTTCTGATACATCGGACTTTATGATCAGTATTTACAGATATTACTATCTTTGTGTATTCTGTGCTTAAATTGAAAATTACTTAAGTGCTGATTGTTGTCTGATGTGAATTTCTAAACTCTGATAGTGATATGAATATTTCTGTGACTATTCAATCCAATGAGGATAACTGTGCTAGATGCTGACCTAGTAATCTTTAATATACTAAATATCCCATGTTTGAAGTAATTATTTATGTGGAAATCTATTAACACAAGCAAATTCTGATATTGAGCTTAGTTAAGTTTACTTTGTGTATCTTATTACTAAGTCAAAAACTAGAATAATGCTTCTTATTTGTTAAGTTCTGATGTTAGTAAATCTGGTGAATGTACTAAGTGTTGATAAACCTCACTTATCAAAAGAAAAAAAAAAGAAAAGAAATAAAAATCAGGAACTCCTTTGAGATCTAGAGTAAAAAATGTGGAAGGGAAGACCCAAGTACATTGCTGGTATTAAGTAATATGCATTAGAAAAGCAAAATAAAATTTTCTTGGTGACTTTTCACGCTCTATAATTACTGGAGAAATACTCTAATAACAGCATACATTCTGATAAGCAGTCATGACTCACTTACACTGAGAAGCCACTATAAAATATAATTTCAAAAGATGCATAAAATGAGCACAAAATAGTTGAGGTGGACTCATGCATGAACTCATTTTAAAGTAGACTTCAGAATAATGACAGATTTTAAGTAAAGTTCTTAGTTATGCCTTATTTCTAAGATGTACTGAAGTGAATAAGACTTTACTCTTTGTCTGATATTTAGCTTAATGCACACACTTACACTCCATATGAATAATGAAAATTACTATGGTGATCAATGTTATTTTAGATGAACAGTTTATGTGTCAGATTGCATAAATTCCGAGGACAAGTTCTGATGGAAGTTCTGATGATTAAGTTCTGATGATTAAGTTCTGATGAAACCATATCAGTATTTGTGTGAAGAATTACAGGAATACACATTCACTTTTCGAGTAAAGGAGCCATATTCTGATGACTTTTAAATCCTGATAATAATCAAGTTTTGATGCTGTCGTGATAGTATTTATTTACTTGGTTTATTTTTGGTCATTACTTGAACGATAATATTTTTACAGAATATTGGTTAATGTGAGATAACAGTCATAATCATTATGGGTTAGTGGTTAGCGTGTATGTCTTGAAAACCTACATGCGCACAGTAATTATAATCATATCCCCTGCCCATTAACTCTGGCTTTAGATCTTTTACTGACTATTATTATTACACATCAGTCTAGGGAGTCGAGGGGTCATTATTTTTATTTGTAATATTTAACAAGTTCTCACGTCCCTTGGTATTCCATTGCCTATTTAAATGACTGGTCATTCTTCAGTACAACCACATCTGTTCACTTCTCTCAAACAATGGCACATTTTAGTTGGTTTTACAAATATGGCACTGAAACTGTGCACATTTTTCGAAATGGAATTCCGACTTCATATCCTATCAACAACATTCCATTTGTCCTCTGGATTCAGCTTCCAGAGAACATTAAAAATGATCCGTTGTCCTTCCAAAGAGAAGCTCATCTTCGTAATCTTAGCAGCAGGAGCAAATCATTCGTCTTGCTATTCTCTTTGTTTAAAGTAGGAAGAAGAATTAATTGTTATCCATCCATTTCTCTTCACCGTCAGCTTTGTCAGGCTTCTTAGACTAGGACTAAGGCTGTTGATGTTAGGAAACGTAGCATAGGACTATCTTGTAATTTTTGCATGTAATTGATAAATTTCATCGAATGTAATTATCTGATATATTAATGAAATTTTCTTTCAATTGCAAGATTTGTTCTTTGTTTCTCAAATTATGTTACTGTGCATGTTGAATTACAATTTATTAATCTTTACTTCATCGACTTTTAACTTTATTTTGTGATGAATGTTTTGATTAAATTCTGTTGATTTGAGAAAACATCTGAGGAACAGGTTCCAATATCATAACCTGTTATTGTGGAAGCTGAGAAGGTTTCTTCTCAGAAAGATACTGTAACTGGGAGTTCTAGGCCCCTCAAAAGGCTTAGAAAATTAAATTCTGATGATAAAGCTCCTACAGTGTCTCCACCTTTGAGGCAATTAAAGAAACAGAGAGCTCATAGGGACATAGTTGAGTCAGTTTCAGATGTAGTGGAAGCAGCTAAGGAAGGGGATCAGGAATCTCTGATCTCAACAGAACCAGTTGTTATTGAATTACTTCCTTCTCCAATACATGAAACTGCTCAAGCTAAGATTCCTAGACCTTCTATGTCACCTATAGTTGATACAGTACATACTGAAGAACCAGGTACAAGTGCTGAACTTGATATTCATAACTTGATTGTGCCTGAGGGTTTGTACTTGGAAGCTCCACCAATTCAACTCACTCCACCAACAACATCAATTTTGAATGTTGATCAGAACCTGGCTGCAGATCAGAATTTAGAGGAAAATGTTGAAGCTTCTATAGCCTCACATACTGCTATTTTTTTAGAGGATGCTGATACTGCAGGATCTACAAGTTCTGATGCTGCTAATGAAGAAACTACTGGTGAAGCTGCTGGTAATTTAGATGCTGATGCAGCTGATCCATCAGGACATGCACCTCAATAAACTGTTCATAAAGCTGATTTAGTCAAGAAGTTTGTTACAGGGGAAGCACCATTACCTTGGAGTGAAACTCATAGAGGAAAGGAGTGGACTAAAGAATGGAACTCAGTTAGTTTTGTTCCTTCTGAAAAGATTCTTGCTGAGCATCTTGCGAAAGCTGATGAAATGCTGATAAATGATGATTTCAAGGCACAGCTGAGAGTTACTGCATTGAGTACAAGGCACCTTCAAAGTCAACACTCAATAACTCATGACAAGGTGAACAAAATTCAGGAAGCTCTAATCCAGCAAGATATGAATGTGAAACTTGAAAAAGAACAGAGTTTTCAAGCCAGCCTTTGACAAAATTGCCTACATTGAGAAAACTCAGGAGAAGCAACAAGCTGAAATTGAAGAAATTCTGCAGAATCAGGCTTCTCACCAAAGTCAACTCAATGAGATCCAATCCTCAGTTGAATTGCTTGTCTCTCTTCTATTATCTGTTGATGCCAAAAAGGAGGAGAAAGTGATTAAGTCCAAATGCAAATCTATTCAGACACTGAAAGGAAAGGATGATGGAAATGATGACCAGGGAAACTCTAATAAGGGTAGAGGTCAAGGTCAAGACAAAGGACTTTCATCAAGTAAAGCTAGAATTATAAGTCAAGGAACAAGTTCTGATACTGGGAGAAGAATAAGTTCTGATACTGGTAAAAGGATTAGTTCTGGTGGATATCTAGAACTTGATGAAGAAATTTCAAAGCAGTTATTTCTTAAAGAAAATCCAGGAATGGACTTTGAGAGTCTAAAGGAAGAAGAAGCTAGGATCAAAGTAGAAGGTGTCAAGACAAAATCTGAAGCTTCTATTGTTGAAAAGAAATTTCCAAAACCTAAGGGTATTGTGATAAAGGAAAGAAAAAGTTCTGAGGCAACCAAGGCCAAATCACAAATGGAAATTGATCCAAGGTCCAAGGGCAAAGAAAAAGTTGATGAACCTGTAAAGGTTTATATGCCAGTCATGGATGAAGAAATAATTGATGATGAAGCAGATGCTAATCTTACTCTGATGCATAAGAAGATTTTTTAAACAACCTCTGACATGGCTCATGTTGTTCAGAGTTAAGATTTAGTAAGTTCTGATATAACAGTGAAGCAAGCAACCTCTGACATAGCTCAATTTAGCTTGATATCAGAAGATAAGGAAAAAGAAACCTCTGACATTGCTCATGTTAAGCTTTCAAAGATACTCCTACCAGGATTCACCAAAGCTAAACAGACTCAATCTTTGAAGACTGGAACAGGTAGTTTTGAAGCAAGAGTTATTACAGGAAAGGAAGCAAGAGATAAATCTGGGTTGGGTAGTTCTGATGAAAGAAGAGTACATAACACTACCAATGATCCAACTTCCTTAAGTGAACCAGGTGTTGGAGAAACTCTTGAAAGATTGAATCGACTTGAATATGTACAAATGGTTTACCATACCTTCTTGAAAGAACATATCTTGTTATATTTTATGATAGATGGAAGGGTATACCAGATTAAGAAGAATGCTATAACACTGAAGTATTTTGAAGAACTTGAACATGTTCTATTCCTACTTCAAGTGAAAGACAGATTAACAGATAGTGGTGCAGGGTATTTAAAGTCTCAAATTCAAAGACAAAAGAAGCTTTATTCTGTAAAGTCTGACAGCACATACTGTCCCAAGTACAGAGATCACAAGGGTGATATTGTCAATATGAGATCAGGAGATAAGAAAAGCTAAGATAAATGATTTCATAGCAGCTATTTTTCAAACTTGAGAAGATACAGCTGAATTGATAAATGCTAAAACGAGGATGGTCAATGAACTTGAATATGCAGAGAGATGTTTGTTGAAGAACTATCTCTGGACAACTTCTGATATCAAAGAGATCAGAAGAAATTGAAAATTGAAGCCAAGTCAAAGATCTATAACTACTTAAATTCTGAAGTTTATACAGACTGAAGCGGTTATCGAAAGTTAAAGATGGTAAAGCTGAAAGGACTGTAAGTTGTAGTTATCTAGTCAAATTCTCATGCATTTGTACTTAATATTTTTGACATCATCAAATCTGTTGAACTTGTATATTATGCTAATTTACAAGTTGGGGGAGATTGTTAGATACATTTGATAATGTCATGTGTAATATGATTTGTGTTTAGTTTTGAGATCTTACATAACAGGACAAATTAGTACTTATCTGGAAATCAGCACTTATACTGAAGACATGACTTAAGATATTAGAACTTAAGTTATCAGAACTTAAGGTTCAGAAGATATTTATCAGGAGATAATATCAGGACTTAAGATGACTTTCAGATAAGGCAGGTGGCTGATTGAAAGGAAAGAAGATCGAGACTAAGACAGAAAAAATTGTGCATGAAGAAGGAATTCTATGAAGAATAGAAAACTTGGAAGAAAAGATAACTAGTTGATATATTTTAGGAAGCAAAATTATATTCCATATCAATTAGAAGATTATCTTGTAACTGTGTAATATATAAACAGAGGCATAGAGTTTATACTATAAGTGTTACGATTATCGAAGTTATTATTCTTTGTAACTCTAGCAGCTCTCGTGATAATTTGTTCATCACTGAGAGAGGACAGTTCCATATTGTAACAGAGTTTATTGTGTTGAAAAAAATCTATTTTTTGTTAATTGAGTTCTTATATTCGATTTGATTGTGCTAAACACTGTATTCAACCCCCTTCTACAGTGTGTGTGACCTAACAAGTACGATTTGAAGGACTCAACATCCACTTACGAAATATTAAATACCTCGAACTTTTATTAAAACGATTTCTAAAAATCGTATTCCCTCAACTATACTTTATCGTTCGATTAAGAAATATTTATTAACTATTTACTTATCATGGAGGAAGTATTCTCCAGTGAATATTTATTTCAAACTCGATTAAATGTAAAAGATTATTATATTACGTAAACATAAATTAGTTGAGAAATATTATTTAAATATTCTTTTCAAGTAAACTCATTCGAGGTTTAATTACTTATCAATTAATATTTAATTATTTATTATTTATTAAAGGGTTTATTTACGATTTAAAAATCATAAAACCTGATGTAAAATACTTTCTGATTTTTGGAAAATCATTCGAATAATTTCAGATCATCGGAGAATATTATCTCGACTTATTTTAAATATTTTGAATATAGTTTCAAAAGGAACTCCCCCTTTATTTACTTATCTGTTGACAACGGTCAACTCACATCCTTAGTACTTCCTCCGAAAACTTTCGGAAGTACATATATATATATATATATGAGGTAAAGTTGTGCCTATCAACAAGCAAAATGCTTGGGGAACTTCGATATAGTTCGATGATTCCAAGTATATGATAGGATTTCCTAAAGGACAAGGGAGGGGTAGGATCCAAGTACTTCGTGTATTGGATAGACTACCGGTACCGTAGGAGACAGTACTATACATACCTAAGGACCTGCAAAGTGTGTGTATACCCGAAATGAGGACACATAGCCCGTATGCGGCAAGGGTGATAACCTTGATACGAAGGTGTCGTCCTTTGACTAGTAGAAAATGTTGGATATATTTGAGATATCATGTCTAATATATTTCATGTTTAATTTTCAGATCTTAACTAACAGGAAATATCAGTACTTATTGGAATCAGGACTTACTGGAAGTCATGTAATAACCCCAATTTTTGGAAATTTTTGAAACCCTTGTGAATAGTGATTTTGCAGATTATGCTGAATGAGAAAACTTTTCATGCCACACTATGTAGGGGTTCTGTTATTGATCTTCTGGGATATTATTAGTACTCTATGTGGTATATAAGTGTATCTAAAGATCGTCAAAATCCAATTCCGAACACTTTGATTTTTCCCGGAAATCCACTAGATACGGAAAGAATTGAGTATAAGGTAACATGATAAAAAGGATTTAAATTAAAGGATTATAAGAGAGGATCATAAAAGGAATATAATGTATTGAGAAAGGTTAAGGAAACCCAAGTAATAAGATCCCGGGTATGATCCCTCAAACGATAAACGAAAACGAAAGTTAAGCGAACCGTATAACAGATCAGCGGTCATTAGGTAAACAATTAGGAGGTTAATCAAGGAGGTTAGGGATGATGAGGTCATCCAACCAATGAGAAGAGGGCAAGTAAGAGATGATGACACAATAAGGTGATGCAAGCATGACATAGGGAAGGAGGAGGTGTGGTTGGTTTATAACCACACAAATATAAGGTTATTAAGGTAATTAACCAAAAATAAAACAAAAAACAACCAAGCTAAGCCAAACAAATCAAAAAACACAAAATCATTTAATTCTCATCATCTTACTCTCTGCTTTTCTTCTTTTTCAAAGGAAGAAAAATCAAAAATCAAGTTCTAAGCATTGTCAAATCACAAGGTAATTATCTAAGGTTCCTTGTACATAGATATGGATATCCTATAAGTTTAAACTTCAAATTCCTTCACAATCTCTTCCAATAAATTAAGGAAGAAGATGGTGAATAGTAACCTTCAAGAAATAACTTTGGTTTTCTTGATTTTTTATGAAAGTTCAAGGTAGCTTAAGCATAGATCAAGGCTTCCACGGGCATTCCAAGGATCTTTCATTGATTAAGAAGCTTCAAGAAGGTATAAACTCCAAACCCTAGCTTTAGTTTTGAGTATTTAGGAATGGTTATGAGTAATATAGTATATGTGAAGCATGAAGCTTGTTTGTTTAGAGTTTGGGTTGGAGTGCTAGTGGTATGAATGTTGAATCTTGTTGATTTGTTAAAGGAATTAAGTATAGTTTAAGTTCATGGTAAGAATAACATAAATTGGAAGAACTTGAGGTGTTGGGACTGTTGTAGTGTTTTTTGGATGAATGTTGATTGTATGAATGAATTGGGATTGATTGGTGGTTGAATTGGAAAGGTATAAATTTGGGAAATCACGTAAACATAGCCGTCATAATGTCCGATTTACTTTAGACTGCTTTTGTTCATAACATTAGGTTTTGACCATTGCCATGTTTAGATAGTTCATGTTATGAGCTTCGTTTTGATATGTAGTTCGTTTGATTCTGATGTACGGTTTAGGAGAAACGACCGTTTTAAGTAACGACGTTTCGCGAATGAAACATTTCCCCTCGTCTTACTTTGAAACATAGGTTAAAGACCTAAAAGGTTAATTAGTGTATGAAACAATTATGTTAAGTGTGTTAGGCAGTTGGTAAGACACTCGCGAAAGAATCGCCTTAAAACCCTTAATGGTTAATTTATTAAAAATGGTGGAGCTGAGAGTACTCGAGCGACTTAAGTGAATCGTTAAGCGTGAAAGCGAACGTTAGGACTCTAAATGGTTAAAGTATAGTTTCTTAAGCGATCGGGGTTTAATTCTGACTTATGTTGTTGTTCATAGGTTATCGGACCCACTCTAAGCTTAAGTCTATCCGGGAGCACTCAGGCAAGTTTTCTACCCGTATAACTGTTGTTGTGATGTATATGTGTATATGCATGATCTTGCGATAAATGCATATTTGTTATTACCAAACTCTTGCGATATATTGTAGCATGTGATACGGTATATATGCATGCCTGTTTCATATTCTTGATTTATATATCTGTTGGTTCAAACGCTTATAGTTGCATAATACCTATGCTAGAGATAAGCGGTATTTGAGTTAACCCTTAGTATAGGGGATAAAAGGTGAACATATTTCTAAACCGGGAGTCGATGTTCCCGAGAATAATATATATATATATATATATATATATTTATATATATATATGGTTATAGTTTTCAAAACTATTAATCGAATAAGGTTTATTCGATAACTTTATCTTTATTTTATTTAATGAATATTATTTCGAATATTCATCCGAGGATTTATGACTCCTTTATTTTATTATTGAATATTATTTTGAATATTCATCCGAGGACTTATGACTCAGTTTATATTATTTAATGATTATTAATTGTATATTCATTTGAGGATGTATGACTCTTTTATTTTATTTAATGAATATTATTTATAATATTCATTCGAGGTATTATGACTCCGCTTATTATTTAATAATATTCTTTATTTTATTAAAGAATAATGTTCGATAATCAAACTTACTTTTGATTATTCAAATAAAGATATTACTTTCGTATAAGGATATCTTTGATTATTTACTATTCATTTCAAGTATAAGTTTTCCAACTTCTACCTCAATTATTCTTTATGGGAATATTATTTAAATAATAATATTCAGATATTTCTTTTATATTGAGACTGATTTACTTTATTAAATCAGCATTATTCCAAACACTCTTTAAAGTGTTTTCGAGTCTTCAAAATGATTTTTAAAAGTTAGAGCGGATCCCAAAACTCATTTTTATATTTAAGATCTTCCTTTTAAAAGGGGATTTAAATACTCGCTCAAAACCTGAGGGATCCGGCTCTATGGTGTATTTTATATTCGCAACAAGGTTGCAGTTTTGGTAAATGAATTGATTACTTACCCAACGTTCGGGAAGTAAGTCCATCTATCGAGTCGGCATAAGCAACATGGGCTCAGTGGGCGTCCATGATAGTGTAAGTGGCTCAATGGGAGTCCATCAAATGCATAAGTGGCTGAGTGGCAGTCCAGCATAAGGTCCTATTGCGGCCAGGGTGATGACCAGTGGGGAATTCGTCCATCTACTAGTAGAAAAGGTTACTTATTGGTATCTTTGCCTGATCAGCAAGATATCAGGTTTTGCCTGATCAGCAAGATATCAGGTTTATGCCAAAATTCTTTCCTCTCCAAATTTATTGGATATTGCAATTCTGTTCAGTCTTTACATGACAGAGGTTTTTAGGAAACGTATGTATATATATAGGTGTATATATATATCGGGACTTAATGAAGTATATCATAACTTCATTTCCTTCAAAATATTTCAAAGTTTAAATCTATTCAAGTCTTATCTTGTAGTCTCATCAGTGTGATGAACTTTTGAAACTAATTATAACTTGAACGGTGGTAGTTCAAGTAGTATTCGGAAAAGATATAAGTATATTGGAGTATCTTGTAACTTCATCTTTTAAACTTATATCTAGTAAATGATTATCTTATGCATATCAAAGACTTTCAGAAAAACGTTGAGACAATGTTAGATATATGAGATCACCTTGTAACGATAATTTTATACAGTTATAAACTGGAACTTTGTGTATATTATACATGGAAGAGGACTTCCAAGATTTTGAAAAGTATATATGTATATATACTGAATATTTTGCGACTTCATCGCATTAAGATATCAAACTTGGTTCATTTCTTTTGACCAAGACTTTCATGAGTACTATGAGAAGGCTCATATACTGTAAATCATTATACATATTATTTTGGTGGGCTTGCTGCTCACCCTTGCTTTCTTCTTTCATCACACAACAACAGATAGAAAAGATGAACAGGACCAAGCTCCCAATTCGCGAGCGGATAGGAAAGGTTCCGCAGTTTCCTATAGGCGTTGATGTCGCTGTAGCTGAGGTAGGAACTACCAATAGGCTAGGCTTTAACTTTTGATGTACCAGATTTATGTATATTTATGAATTGTAATAATAGCAAAGAAATGTAAATTTATTCAGAAACCCCTTTTAAGGTGTATTGGCATATAATCGTGGAATAAAACGACTTGTGATTATTTTTGGATATTCATCTCTGAGACTATAACTTGTGGTGTGTGTGTTTATTATGGGGTCACAGTACAGAGTAGTTGATTATTTATTAAGATTGGGTGTTATTAAGGGAAATGGAACTCGTGACAACCCGGATCCCCGACCCCGGATTTGGGGGTGTCACAGAAGTGGTATCAGAGCTAAGCGTTATAAACCTCAGAGATGATGTGACGTTAAGATAATAACTAAGATAATAAGAACTCTTGCCAAGTTCATAGTCGGGCTACCTAACGTAGTACTGACAGTTAAAACCCTTATGGGAACCCTTATAAATATCGTGATAGAAGCGTAGTTCGTTATCGTATATGGTAGCGGGACTCCGAACCCTGAGGTTGAGGAGCAACAACGCGATGATGTTTTATTACTAATCGGAGATCGGATTGTGGATCCGATAGAGCGTCCTAACGCGGGACCGGATGATGTTGATATTGAGGATGTTGTCCTAGAAGGGATTGTTGCTGAGGAGGATCCCGTGAAGGAACCTGACAAGAATGAATAAAGGACCACTGAGGAATCGATGACCATGGTTAGGGCAACTCCCAGAGGTAGGATTGGCCGGTCACTACCAGAGGTTCGTTCAAGTTTGTAAAGATAGTAGCCCCATTAACGCAGCTTACTCGTAAGACTGAGAAGTTTGAATGGACAGAGAAATACGAGAAAAGCTTTTAACAACTGAAGCAAAGGTTGGTGACGACCCCTATGTTGGCATTGTCGGATGGAAAAAGGAGATTTTGTGATTTGTATTGACGCTTCACATAAGGAATTAGGGTGCTTCTTATACAGCACAACAAGGTAATCGCGTACGCGTCAAGACAATTAAGGGAATATAAAATTCGATATCCCCACCCATGAGCTTGGGCTCGTGGCAATAGTTTTGCCCTAAAGATTGGAGGCACTACTTGTATGGAGAAAAGTGCGAGACTTACACAAGCCATAAGTGCTCTAGTACATTTTCACGTAGAAAGAGCTCAACATACGCCCGAGGAGGCGGTTAGAGCTAATCAAGAATTATGATTGGGAGATTCTGTATCATTCGGGGAAAGCCCATGTGGTGGCTGATGCCCTTAGTAAAAAGGAGAGACTCAAGATTATCATGTCTTTGAGAGAGTTTATAAGAGATTTTGAGAAAATGGAAATAGAAGTGAAGGTAACCGGAGTCGGTACCGAAAAGATGTTTGAGATTGCAATACAGTCCGAATTATCGAAAGAGAACATATTATGCCAGAAAAAGTGATGAATGAAGGCAGAGAGCTAACAATTAGATAAAAGATTAATACCGAGAAAGATGATAAGGGAATAATGAGGTATTCCTACATAATTTGGGTTCCAAATGTTCAAGAGCTTAAAGATGAGATCTTAGATGAAAGCTAGTTTGAGGAATAAGATTTAGGGCAAACCCTGAATGTGATAGTCAGGGAGGACGCCATCAAGATAGAAGGAACCCATAACATAATGAAGTGGAAAATGAGGATTTTAACGTATAAGATAACCCCAAGTATGGGAGAAGGATGAAACATTTCATACTAAGGAAACAGAAAGACGAGTAAGGAAAGGAGACCCGAGACGGTACTCCTATACGGCAATTCATGGACCTGTCTAAAAAGAACTCAGACTACTATCCCCAACCACCACCTTGAGGAAACAATGCGGTGAGAAATTCTTTCAGGGCCTTTAAGTCGCTAAGCCCTTAGAGTTCCAAGGAACAAGCTGAACCAGTCGAGGCAAGAACCTCGCTAAAGGAAATATAGGAATCATTTAAGATTCTAAATGATGGACGAATCACAAAAGACTGTTTTGTCACTTACCCTCCTAAGAGAGAGGCCACCCGCTGGTGAAAGACCAAGAAAGGCACGAAGCCAGAGGTTTGAATAAACTGATTAAAGTTCAGTCAATTATTTTCGGGAAAGTAATTCCCAAGGTTATGGAGATAGTGTAAAAGCTTTAGAGTCAGAACAAAGGCGGACGAGTATGATGAAATATGAAGCTAAGTTGTAAAAGTTGTCAAGATTCGTTCTGATGACAAGAATCCCAGATCGATGTGATGCTTGAAGTCAATGATTAGTGGGTTCATGAAATAATGATAAGAGAAAGGAAAATAACAAGAAACTGAAGTGGAAAGGAATATAAAGGCAATAGAGTTTGAGGAATGATAAGGGAGTTGGGTATGAGGAAACCCTAAAGACTCGTAGTAATAGAAATAGAAAAGTATGTAATCGTCAGGATGAGGGTGATTCACCATGAGTTAAAGTTGATGATTGAAGGAATAAGAGATACATATATTTTATCCCCTGTAAGTTGGGAGGATTCGAGGAAACCTTGAAATAGTTCGAAGAATAAATAATGAGACGCGGATAGACTGAGGAGACAAGGAAGTAAGAAATTAGGAAAATTGGATGAAGGAAGTGACCTTCAAGAATGTGAAGTGCAAGACCGGTGGCTTGATACCCAGAAAGGGAGACGCCAGGTATGAAATATATCCCAACATTGAGGTGACTGTTGAGGTAAATAACAAAAGTAAATAAGGAATTATTAAGAAGAGGTTCACGTTGAACACGACCAATATCTTCCAGAACATCCTTGTTATCGTTATCAAATTAGGCAAGACAAGCGGATAACCGTTGTTATCTTTTGGAGGCCATAATGATTGACCTCATTTGGAATACAGATGTTATTGTAAAATTAGGCATATACTATCGAGGTGGGAATGATTGATTAAGACACCCTTATCAGGGATATATGACTTGATTTATCCATGGAAGGATGCATGTACCTTTTTAAAGATGGAATTAAGGATAGAACATCGGTAACTTAAAACGAATCCTAGGGGAATACATAAAGGTTGGCATTTCACCCTTAATAGGGACATCATGAGTTTTGACAGTATGAATTGGAAAGGATTAAGGTAATAACAACCTTTAAGGATCAGTGGAGAAATTTTTCAGAAGTATATAGACAATGATTCTGGTATTAATAAATGGTATCTTGATATGCCCTGTATCTAGGGAATACAGGAGGAACGATTCGAGGATAACCTTATAGATTTTACAAGGAGAAAGGTAATATTCAAAATTCTCAAGAATAAAAATGTTGATAAAGGAAATATGACATAATTATAATGATGCCAAGTGGGGCACGTGTTAAACCACGAGAAAGTATGGATCGAACCAGTAAAGGTCGAATTTGTTCCAGGAAATTAGGACTTAAGATAAAAGATGTTCTAATTATGATTGAGAGTCAGTCATGACAGTGATTAACCTCTAAAGACTGAGGCAATAACTTATGGAAAAATGGTGATTTTTTTCACTCATCAGATTTTAAGGAAAACATCTTCACATAAGCTGTGATTGAAATAAGGTAGAAAATTTATTTGGAGGTGGTTAAAATGACATTGACTGTAAGGAAATTTTACTATCAGGAAAGGCCAAAGAGGTGGCCGACACTTTAAAGGTAAGAGGATAATTATAGGCACTTGTGCCAAAGGAATACAGTGATGATGGTTAAATCTATGCAGGTTGTATTATGGTTTGGAAGATTGACATTCCTTCTGATGACTGTGCAATACCCAACCGTAATAGTAGTTGGTAAAGTTTTAATTCGTGTAATCGCCATGAGCGGGCTATCTATCTCAGAAGATACTATCTTGAGATAAGCCAGGACCATGTTTCAAAAAGGACTAGACGAACCCTTGAGTTAAGTCTTCTATTTAAGGTATACGATTAAGAATGGTATTAACCTGCTATCGTTGCTTTGACTGAAACTCTTCTGGCATTTTATCTACTTCATGTCATGAAAGTACGTCAGAGTTTGGAGTGTTCTTCATGAATTGTGATTGGTGGTTATGTTAACTCCTTAGAAGAATTCTATACGAGATGTATGGACTCCGTATGGTTAGCTATTAAGATTCCAAGGAAAATGAATGACGACGGTAGGTCAGTGGTGGACCATAGTAGTGCAGCAATGATTCTGCGAGTAATGAGCTGATTACAACCGTGAGAGTTGTATTGGAATGGATGTTGAGATTGAGTACCACTAATCGGGTCGTGGTAATGTATAAGTTATCATTGATAGACTAATTAAGTAGAGTATCTACCTATTGAAAATTTATTCCTTCTTATGAAAAGAGAGTCGTATTACTATATGAGGAAGGTTGCGGTGCAAGCATAGAATTCTAGTAACGATGATGTCTAGAATGAGATCCCAGATTTGATTTTCGATATCGAGGGAGTTTCAAAGGTGATTGTGTATAAGCTCGAGGAAGAGCATGGGTCCATAGAATGATGGACGGAATAGCAAAAATATTTAGGCATGTGAAATACGATGCTAGAATACTTGATGTTGATATAAATACATATATGTTTCGTTCTCCTATGACAAACCTCTATAGTTCAGAGGTAGGTTCCAAGCCAGATATTTGGTGGCAGTATATTTTTTTTTATATATACAATTTTCTTCAATTCATTTTTTTCCCTCATTTTCATTTCATGTAAGTTGAGAAGAACAACCCTTCAAGAAGGGGAGGTATTACTGAATGACTATCTATATGTGTGATAGAAGCCTAGTAGGATACCACATGTTGTTTAATTGCTTGTCAAGTACTAAAGGCTGGCCACCTTCTGTACTAACTATGTGATATAACAAGTGTTTATGATCATAGTGATCTCTCAATAAATTATTTTACTTCTATATGAAGGACTAAGCTTTCGAAGATAGAAGCAGCTGAAAAAGGAGTAGTAAACTTGTGGTGGTATTCGGAATGGAAACACATTCGTGATACTAAGGTTGACGAGGTTATTAAAAGGTTATAGAACGCTAACGAGCAAAAGTGTAACCAGCATAGTATTATGTACGGAAGATAGTAACGCTTACGAATTAGAAAAGAATGAGTATTGAGAAGCAAAAGCTATAACGCTAGAAGCTATAATGAGAGTCTGTGCAATAGACTTGAAAGAAATTGGAATGATCACTTAACACAGATTGAGTTTTCTTACGACAATAGATCGTATGTCAGGTATCGAGATGTCATCTTATGAGATCCTTGAGGGAAGACAATGTCAATCTCCCTTATATTAGGATGAAGTCGTAGAGCGCAAGATGCTAAGACCCGCAGTAGTCCAAAGGACCAGGGATATAATAGATCTAATCAGAGGACGGCTGGTAGTAACCCAAGATGGACATGATAAATATGTTGATTTGACACGAAAGGACAAGGAATAGGAAGTAGGGGACCTAGTGCTGTTATAGGTATTCTCTTGGAAAAGATGGATGAGGTTTGGGAAGAAAGGAAAGCTAGGCCCACGAATTGTTGGACCCTTGGATATAGTAAGACGTATTGGGAAGCTAGCATACGAGCTAGCCCTACCCCCGAACCTGTAGCAAGTTCATAACGTGTTCCACGTATCAATGTTAAGGAAGTGTAATTCGGATGCCAGATAAATAGGGGCATATGAGCGCATAGACATGCAACCCGACGTAACCTATATGGAGTAACCAGGAAGGGTTTAGATCGAAAAGGAACAAGTCCTTAGGAGAAGGGTTATCAAACTAGGCAGAGTGTGGTGGTAGGACCACAATGTGGGAAAATTTACTCGAGAGTTAGAAAATGCAATGCTAAGAGAGTATCCCTATTCATTTTCTATCTGATTCCGGGACGGAATCCTTTCAAGGAGGGGAGACTGTAATAACCCCAATTTTTGGAAATTTTTGAAACCCTTATGAATAGTGATTTTGCAGATTATGCTGAATGAGAAAACTTTTCATGCCACACTATGTAGGGGTTCTGTTATTGATCTTCTGGGATATTATTAGTACTCTATGTGGTATATAAGTGTATGTAAAGATCGTCAGAATCCAATTCCGAACACTTTGATTTTTCCCGGAAATCCACTAGATACGGAAAGAATTGAGTATAAGGTAACAGGATAAAAAGGATTTAAATTAAAGGATTATAAGAGAGGATCATAAAAGAAATATAATGTATTGAGAAAGGTTAAGGAAACCCAAGTAATAAGATCCCGGGTATGATCCCTCAAACGATAAACGAAAACGAAAGTTAAGCGAACCGTATAACAGATCAACGGTCAGTAGGCAAATAATTAGGAGGTTAATCAAGGAGGTTAGGGATGATGAGGTCATCCAACCAATGAGAAGAGGGCAAGTAAGAAATGATGACACAATAAGGTGATGCAAGCATGACATAGGGAAGGAGGAGGTGTGGTTGGTTTATAACCACACAAATATAAGGTTATTAAGGTAATTAACCAAAAACAAAACAAAAAACAACCAAGCTAAGCCAAACAAATCAAAAAACACAAAATCATTTCATTCTCATCATCTTACTCTCGGCTTTTCTTCTTATTCAAAGGAAGAAAAATCAAAAATCAAGTTCCAAGCATTGTTAAATCACAAGGTAATTATCTAAGGTTCCTTGTACATAGTGATAGGGATAAATAAATTATGATTGTATAATTAAATACTGCATTAATTATACAAGCTGTGGGCTGCTAGACCCAATAAAAAGATATATGATACTCAGACCAGAAAGGTTAAGCCTGATGGACCAGATCAAGCCTGATGGAATAAAAAAGGCCCAAAAGCCCTGATTATTAATTAATTTCGTAATTAATTAATAAGGGACAAAACAGATGTTGAAAAGAGTCCCGATAAGAATATAAATCCTTGGAGATTAGCCTCAAGGGGACCTAAAAGGATAAGGAATCAATTTCCTACTATCTAGGACTCCAAAGTCCATTCTAACTATGAGACTTGCCCACCAAGTCTCCTATACCAAGTCCAATTCAAGGACTCCCAACATCTATATAAGGGGTCTCACCCCACAAATCAGAACTACGTTTTTTGGCTTGATTCTCTAATTCACAGAGATACGTAGGCATCTCGTAAAGGCAGATTGAGTCACGAAACACGAGAGCAGCCATTAAAGGCCTTGAGCTCCCGAATCTCAGTAATAAATACAGCAATTATATATACTAGTTTTAATCCATAACATTTGGCGCCGTCTGTGGGAAACAACAACAACCATGGCGAGAACACGGAGAACAACTAGTGCTCTGGAGGAAGGAACACCATCAGAGACAACCCAGGTGATTTCATCAACCGTGGAGGTTCCTCCACATTCAACTTATGCATCTACTCAGGGGGAGGCCCAGATAGGGGCAACTCAATCTCAGCCACAAAGGACGACTCCCCCGACTATTCAAGGAAGCGGATATGCTGGGCGAAGCATAGCACGAGGGCAGTCGCCCCCCTATATACGAGGATTGGATCCTATCCCTGAAGATCGGGAATTTTCTGGTCCTTACACTGAGAGAGACTCCGAATCTTCGGACGATGAAGTGGCCCCGAGAAGGAGGCGTCCTGGAAAAGAGCCAATGACCGATGGAAGGCAACGCCCCCAAAGCACCCCAGGGGCGAATCCCCAAGAAGTGCAGGAAAGGATCAGGGCTCATGAGGCTGAAATCCAAAGGCTGAGGCGTGATTTGGAGGCTCACCAGGCCACCAGACCCGAGATATCTCCTAGGGGGAGAAATCTTCCTCCTGTCATAGACCTGGATGGTCCGGTAAGAAGAAGGGCTGTTGTCCCAAGAACTGATCCAAGCAATCTCCTTCCCCTTGGAGATCCTGATGATCCAACTCCACCCTTCACAGAAGAGATAATGAATGCCCATATCTCAAGGAAATTCAAGATGCCCACTATCAAAGCCTATGATGGCACGGGAGACCCCGCTAACCATGTTAGGACATTCTCTAATGCACTGTTGCTGCAACCCGTGAATGATGCTATAAAGTGTCGGGCCTTCCCTCAAACCCTGTCAGGTATGGCTCAAAGATGGTACAGTCGCTTGCCCCCAAACTCTATTGGATCGTTCAGAGAGTTAAGTCAGGCTTTTATTAAGCAGTTCATCAGTGGAAAAGTCCATGAGAAAAGTTCAGCATCTCTTATGAGTATTGTGCAAGAAGCTAAGGAATCCTTGAGAGATTACCTGAATCGTTTTACAAAGGAGGCTTTAAAAGTACCAGACCTTGATGATAAGGTAGCTATGATAGCACTGCAACAAGGAACTAGGGATGAGTTTTTCAAGATGTCCTTGGCTAAACGTCCCCCTGAAAATATGTTGCAGCTCCAAGAGAGGGCAGGGAAGTATATCAAGGTTGAAGAAAGCATGAGGAAGACCGTAGTAAGTAATGAGCCCACTGGAGGCAAGAAGCGGAAAACTGATCTGGAGTATATCGCTAAGGATAAGTATCCTAGAACCGAATAAAACCCTGATTCAACCCCCAAGAAGGGAGGACCTGGGCAAAAGTTCACCGAATACGCTAAGCTGAATGCTCCCAGAAGCCAGATCTTGATGGAGATCGAGAAAGATCGAGATGTTCGTTGGCCTAAGCCCTTGAAGGCCGATCCAGCCAAGCTAGATAAGAGCAAGTATTGCAGGTTTCACAAAGATGTTGGCCATGACACCGATGAGTGTAGGCAATTGAAAGATGAAATTGAGTTTTTGATTCGAAAAGGAAGATTGAACAAGTATACTGGAGATGGAGGGGACAGAAATAATAATGGAAGGAAGAACTTTGAAGATCGTAGGAGGGACCAAGACGATCAGGGGCGAAACCCCCAACCTAGAGGACCAGTTATAAACACCATTTATGGAGGGCCGAGATCTCGAGGGCCTGTGATAAACACGATCTTTGGAGGTCCAACTGCTGCTGGATTGTCCAAAAATTCCAGAAAGGCATATACTAGAGAGGTTATGCATATTGTTGGAGAAGCCCCGAAGAGGGCCAGGACAGAAGTAACATTGGCTTTTGATGATTCCGACCTAGAGGGTGTGAAGTTTCCCCATGACGACCCGCTGGTCATAACGCCGATAATAGGAAATAGCCCGGTTAAGAGGGTCCTTGTGGATAATGGTGCTTCTGTGGATATCTTGCTCCACGACACCTTTCTAAGGATGGGGTATAACGACTCCCAGTTGACACCAACCGACATGCCGATATATGGATTTGCTGGAGTAGAATGTCCTGTGGAAGGGATAATTAAATTGCCAACCACCATAGGTACGGAGCCAAGGCAAGCAACGCAGATGCTGGATTTGGTGGTGGTAAAGGCTAGTTCAACTTATAATGCTATCATGGGGAGAACAGGGATACATGCCTTCAAGGCAGTCCCCTCTTCCTACCATTCAGTCATGAAGTTTCCCACCCGAAACGGGATTGGAGAAGAGAGAGGAGATCAAAAAATGGCTAGAAGCTGTTATGTGGCCTCTTTGAGGGCAGATGTAGTCGGGGGGCAGGTTCTTCCTATTGAAGATATGGATGTTCGAGAAAATGATGAGAATAGAGGAAGGCCAGCAGAAGAATTGGTTTCGGTTCCTTTAGATCCCAAGAATCCTGAGAGGATGACTTTCATTGGAGCCACATTAGAGGAGCCCCTTAGAGGGAAGTTAGTGAAATTTTTGCAAGAAAATAGTGATGTGTTTGCATGGTCAGCAGCTGATATGCCAGGCATAGACCCGGAGTTAATTACTCACAAGCTAAATGTGGATCCAAGTCGGAAGACAGTGAAACAAAAGAAAAGAAATTTTGCCCCGAAAAGACAAGAGGCTATAAAGCAGGAAGTGGAAAAGCTCTTAGAGGCTGGTTTCATTGAGGAGATTCAATTTCCGGAGTGGTTAGCAAACCCTGTAATGGTGAAGAAGGCTAATGGAAAGTGGAGGATGTGTATAGACTTCACCGATCTGAATGATGCATGCCCCAAAGACTGTTTTCCGCTGCCTAGAATTGATACTTTGATTGATGCCACCGCTGGACATGAGATGCTGAGTTTCATGGATGGGTTTAGCGGATACAACCAGATCAAAATGCATAAGGATGACATTCCAAAGGTATCATTTATCACTGACTTTGGTGTTTATTGTTATCTTGTTATGGCGTTTGGTCTCAAGAATGCAGGAGCCACCTATCAAAGGTTGGTGAATAGAATTTTTAAGGATCTTATTGGTAAGACTATGGAAGTCTATGTTGATGACATGTTAGTCAAGAGTCTAGTAAAGACTGATCATATAGCCCATTTAAGGGAAGCTTTTGAGGTCCTGAGGTACCACAAGATGATGTTGAATCCGACGAAGTGTGCTTTCGGAGTAGGATCTGGAAAATTCTTGGGATTGATGGTCTCAAAGAGGGGAATTGAGGCTAACCCCGATAAAATAAAGGCGATCCTGGACATGGAACCCCCCAAAACTGTCAAGGATGTTCAGAAGCTCACAGGAAGGGTTGCTGCGTTAGGACGATTCATCTCCAAGTCAGGAGACAAGTGCTTGTCATTTTTCAAGTCACTGAAGAACATCAAAGACTTTGTATGGAATAAGGAAAATCAGAAGGCATTTGAAGAGTTAAAGAAGTATATGGGCCAGGCCCCGTTGTTGGCTAAGCCAGTTCTGAGCGAAGTTTTATTCTTGTACTTGGCTGTTTCAGAAAGCGCTTTGAGCGCGGTTTTGGTTAAGGAGGAACTGAAAGTCCAGAAACCCGTATACTATGTCAGCAAAATCTTGCATGGTGCAGAGTTGAATTATTCAACTATTGAGAAATTCGCTTTAGCCTTGGTGATGGCTTCAAGAAAGCTGCGTCCTTATTTTCAAGCTCACCAGATTGAAGTGCTAACAAATCAGCCGCTGAGAAACATCATTCACAGTCCCAAGGCGAGTGGGAGACTGATTAAGTGGGCAATAGAGTTGGGAGAGTTCGATCTCAAGTATAAGCCACGTACGGCCATAAAAGCCCAGGCACTAGCTGACTTCGTGGTGGAATGTACCATACCCAACCAAGAAGTCGGGGGGCAGGAAGATACCATACCTCAAGACAAGGGAGTCGACAAGGAGGACAAGGAGAAAGAATATTGGGTTCTCTATTTTGATGGAGCATCAAAAACAAATTCCAGTGGAGCAGGGTTGGTTTTGCAAAGCCCTGATGGATTCCTAATTGAGTATGCTATGAAGCTAGACTTCCCAACCACAAACAATGAGGCAGAGTATGAAGCCCTGATTGCTGGCCTTGGTCTAGCTGGGACACTTAGAGTCAAAAACTTAAAGGTCCGTGGAGACTCAAAGTTGATCATATCCCAGGTAAAGGGAGAATTTGAAGCAAGGGATGATACGATGGCTAAATATGTTCGCCTAGTAAGGGCTGTGATGACCCAATTTAATGAATGCCATGTTGAACACATTCCAAGGGAAGAAAATGCTAAAGCGGATGCGCTATCAAAGTTTGCTTCATCTGAGATTGAAGAAAGTTTAGGAAGTGTGTACTTCCGTGTTTTGAAGACACGAAGCATAGATGTTAAGCTTGTGGCTCCCGTAGACTTGGGGACGTCATGGATTGATCCCATCAAGGCTCACATTCAGACCGGTTGGTTACCAAGCGATGCAATTGAGGCACGGAAGTTAACTGTTCGAGCACTAAGGTACTCTTTGATAGATGGGATTCTATATAAGAGATCTTTCGTGGTTCCTTACTTGAGGTGTCTCAGGCCCGATGAGGCACGCTTGGCTCTTGAGGAAGTGCATGAAGGCATTTGCGGGCAGCACTTGGGGGGCAGGGCCATGGCTCATAAGTTAACCCGTTTAGGCTTTTATTGGCCAGAAATGATGGCTGATGCCAAAGAATATGTAAAGAAGTGTGATCGTTGTCAGAAGCATGCACCAGTCGCCAGACAACCCCCCGAGATGCTGACCTCTATCAACTCACCTATTCCCTTTGCTATGTGGGCCTTTTCCTATGGCCACGGCACAAAGGAAATTTCTGATTGTAGCCATTGATTATTTCACCAAGTGGATTGAAGCCAAACCCTTGGCCAAAATCACTACTAAGCAGGTTGCACAATTCCTGTGGGAAAACATTATGTGCCGATATGGAATTCCCCGTATCCTTGTCACTGACAATGGAACACAATTCAACAATGAGGAATTCAAGAAGTATTGTGAAGAAAATGAAATCGAGTTACGATTCACCTCTGTGGCTCACCCGCAAGCCAATGGGCAAGCGGAGGTAGCAAATCGGATAATCCTGGATGGATTAAAGAAAAGACTCGGGAAGTCAAGAAATAATTGGGTGGACGAGATACTTCCCATATTATGGGCCTATAGGACTACCTGTAGAGTCACGACAGGAGCAACTCCCTTCTTGTTGGCATATGGGGCAGAAGCGGTAGTTCCCGTGGAAATATCACATTCCTCTCCGAGGATTCAGGCTTTTGATGAAAAAGAAAATGAGGAAGGGCAGAAGTTAGCCCCGGATTTAATCGATGAAGTGCGAGATAAAGCACACGCAAAGATAGTAGAATATCAGAAAAAGGCTTCATTCTACTACAACCTAGGGGTTAAAGAGAGGTTTTTCAAACAAGGTGACCTAGTCTTGAGAAAAATAGAGGCTTCTGGTGTCGGACAGAAAGGAAAGCTTGCCCCAAATTGGGAAGGGCCGTATAGAGTCAAGAGCGTTCAGGGTAGAGGAACCTACAAGCTGGAGACTATGGATGGTTTTGAAGTCCCGAGAACCTGGCACGCACAAAACCTGAAGGTTTACTACGTGTGAGATGGTCGAAGTACGATTCTCACTTGTCATTGACAAGTAGGTTTAAAAGCACCTTGAAGCTTTGCTTGCATAGGATTTTATATTCCAGTAGAATTCACATTGTCTAGTTATTGTTGATTAGGGTCGAACCCATGCTATGTAAGGTTTTGGAAAACCAGACTTCATATTAAAGAGTTTGAAATTATTTCTATCTAAGGATGTTTAAGGTTCAAATGCATATTAAGATTGTAAAGATAAAACAGAAAAAGGCAAGAAAAGCAACATATAGAATACAAGCCCCGAAGGGTAATAAGTTCTGAATGCGATTAAGTCAATACATAGAAAGCCACAATGGGCCAAACAAGAAAAACAAAATACTCAAAGATCCTTGAAGAAGTCATCATCGATGTTTCCTTCATTGGCAGCAGAAGAAGGAACTGGAACATGATCAGCACCTCGAGGAGAAACAGCTTCGGCCTCAGCAGAAGAAGCAAGAATAGGAGAAAGAGGGATGTCATCAAGAAGAGGCTCTCTCCCAGGAATGTCAGGGACTGGATAGGCAGTGAGAGTCACCTCCGGAATCTTCTTCCCAATCTCCTCTACTATCTGCTCCCAACAGCTAGAAAAGGTCTCCGGGAAGTTAGCATCGTACTCAGCATTTAGGACATCCTGAAAGTCCTGAGATGCCTTATACTCAGCTATCACCTCAGCTCGGGCCCTTTGAGCATCCAGCTCCAGCTTACGAACTTTCTCCTTCTCATCCGCCAGCTCCTTCTCTACCTCACGGAAACGAGTGAAGTTGGCCTCAGAAGCCTTGAGGTACCTATCCCTGTCCCTCTCAGCAATAGTTACGCTGGTCCTCACATCCTTCAAATTGTGAAGGGCAGCCTGGAGATAGGTATTCATCTGCATGAACATATCAAAGTACAGTAAGTAATTAAAAAAAAAATAGTTAAAAAAGGAAGAGGCTTACAGAAGCCACGGCCTGAGCACCCAGACGCTCAATCTGTAGGTCATCAGAAGACTCTACGATCTCAGCCCTGTCACGAGGCGTGATCACACTCTGAGACCAAACGGCGGCAGCCTCGGAACTCCCTACTACCGTGTCCCTCCTCTGAAGGCCCCAAGTGACGGTGAAGGGAGAGGTATCTTCATCAAGGCTAGGAGGCCTCTGGGATAAAAAGGTAGGGACGGCCTCCTGAACCGTGACTGAAGGGCCGTCACCAATCCTAACCCGCTTGTCGCGGTGGGTCTCAACAGCAGAGCCCTGGGCGGCACGGGCCTCCCGCTTCTTGAAGATCGTGTCCAAAGCGGCCTTAGCTGCAGGCAAATATGAACACGTAAGAAAAAGGACAAATAGAGAAAGGAGAAAATGGAACAAAAAGGGGAAAGAAATACCCTCGGGACCGAGGTCACTTAGACCTAAACTTTGCAAATTACCCTCTGAAAGGATGAGAGCGCAATGGTGCAAGTTATCAGCAGTAATAGCCTTGATGGCCGCATCCTCATCTATCCCCAATTTTAGGTCTCTTAAAGACCCGTCTATACTTTTTGAGAAGTTGGGCCTGAAAAAATGATCCCAACCCTCCTCGGAATCCAGAAATACAAAAAACCACTCACTCTTCCATGTTGGATACGAGTCGGGGTTGGTGCCAGAAATAAAGCAGGAACGGGCCAAGGATCTATGAACTATTTTGACCCATCCTTGGTCCTCAGAAGCATTTACAAATTTAAATAAGTAACGAAAGACACAAACATTTGGCTCAAAACCGTGTTTACGAGATTGGGCCATATAACAGTGAATAAAACGCCAAGAGTTGGGTGTGAGTTGGGTCGGACAGACTCGGGCCTCAGCCAAGAGGCGAAAAACAAAAGGATGAGGAGGTAGGCAAAAACCAGCATAGAAGGTTTCCTTATAGACCCGAATGGCCCTAGGTTTTGGGTAGCAGGCCCTATCATTTGGGCCTGGAGCCTCGGCCCTATAAGGGTGAGAAATGCCAAAAAGGCGGGCTATGGTGCCTACTTGATCTAGACCAAATCTAGAAGGATAATTATATGCATCTAAGTGTAATATGTTAGGAAAGGCTTGCCCGAATTCGGTTAAAAGATCCCTAAGAGAAATAACTGAGGAATGTACAAGAGATTTTTTACCTCGGCTGGCCCTAGAGGGACGGGCGACAGCTTGGGGGACATGGGAGTGAGATGAATCGGAATCCGCCATGAATGAAGACAAAAACCCAGGAAGCTCTTGAAAGTAAGTGAAGAAGATGAAGATTCAAACGGAATCTTCAAAATCAGCCCTGAAAGCGGTGGAGTATAAAGCCGGAAATAGCTTGGAGGTGGCGATTCTTAAGAGACTAATTGCAGAGTTGAAGTTTAGAAATTTTTGTGAAGGTGAAGTGTGAGAAATGAACTCACACTCCACCTCTTATATAGAGGAGCTCAAAGATGCACAAATGGGCCTGGGCCTAAGAAAAAGGCGGGAAGCCCATAAGATTTGAATTTTGAAAAGATTTAAAATCAAAGTTCATTGAATGAATCAAAGCTCGAACAACCTCCAACAACGCCCAGGAGACAATATTCCTAGGCGCTGTTGGAAGGATGTCTCCTAGGCGGGGGTCAACAACGCCTAGGAAGTATGGGGCCTCCAACAACGCCCAGGAGACAATATTCCTAGGCGCTGTTGGAAGGATGTCTCCTAGGCGGGGGTCAACAACGCCTAGGAAGTATGGGGCCTCCAACAACGCCCAGGAGACAATATTCCTAGGCGCTGTTGGAAGGATGTCTCCTAGGCGGGGGTCAACAACGCCTAGGAAGTATGGGGCCTCCAACAACGCCCAGGAGACAATATTCCTAGGCGCTGTTGGAAGGATGTCTCCTAGGCGGGGGTCAACAACGCCTAGGAAGTATGGGACCTCCAACAACGCCCAGGAGACAATATTCCTAGGCGATGTTGGAAGGATGTCTCCTAGGCGGGGGTCAACAACGCCTAGGAAGTATGGGACCTCCAACAACGCCCAGGAGACAATATTCCTAGGCGCTGTTGGAAGGATGTCTCCTAGGCGGGGGTCAACAACGCCTAGGAAGTATGGGACCTCCAACAACGCCCAGGAGACAATATTCCTAGGCGCTGTTGGAAGGATGTCTCCTAGGCGGGGGTCAACAACGCCTAGGAAGTATGGGACCTCCAACAACGCCCAGGAGACAATATTCCTAGGCGCTGTTGGAAGGATGTCTCCTAGGCGGGGGTCAACAACGCCTAGGAAGTATGGGGCCTCCAACAACGCCCAGGAGACAATATTCCTAGGCGCTGTTGGAAGGTCGTCTCCTAGGCGGGGGTCAACAACGCCTAGGATGCATTATGCAATAAAAGCCAATTTTCTGATTATTTAATTAATCAGAAAATGGGCTAAAAGTAAGAAAATTGCTGAAAAATTCCAAAAAATAGGGAAAAACAAAAGCAAAAATTCCCAGAAGATCAGGAAAATTAAAAAATAATTTTCAATAATTATTTTTAATATTCTTGAAAAATTAGGGGAAAATACCTGTGAGTACCAAAATAAGGAAATTCCTTAAATATTTTCTGAAAAATATTAATAAGGAATAAATCCAGAAAATTAAAGGATAAATCCCAGAAATAAGGGAAAAAATCCGGAAAAATAAGGAAATTCCTTAAATATTTTCTGAAAAATGTTAATATTTTCAGAAATAAGGAATAAATCCAGAAAATTAAAGGATAAATCCCAGAAATAAGGGAAAAAATCCAGAAAAATAAGGAAATTCCTTAAATATTTTCTGAAAAATGTTAATATTTTCAGAAATAAGGAATAAATCCAGAAAATTAAGGATAAATCCCAGTAAATTAGGGAAAAATCCAGAAAATTAGGGAAAAATCCCAGAAGTAAGGGAAAAATTCCTGGAAATTAAAGATAATTCCTGAATCAAAGGAAAATTCATTGTAAATGTGTAGGTCGCCCCACACTTTACAGAAAAACGAAACCCTGTAAGGGAACAGATAGACTTAACTTCTGCGAAACCTAATCAATGTTTCCCAAAAGTTGGGGGGCAAATGATAGGGATAAATAAATTATGATTGTATAATTAAATACTGCATTAATTATACAAGCTGTGGGCTGCTAGACCCAATAAAAAGATATATGATACTCAGACCAGAAAGGTTAAGCCTGATGGACCAGATCAAGCCTGATGGAATAAAAAAGGCCCAAAAGCCCTGATTATTAATTAATTTCGTAATTAATTAATAAGGGACAAAACAGATGTTGAAAAGAGTCCCAATAAGAATATAAATCCTTGGAGATTAGCCTCAAGGGGACCTAAAAGGATAAGGAATCAATTTCCTACTATCTAGGACTCCAAAGTCCATTCTAACTATGAGACTTGCCCACCAAGTCTCCTATACCAAGTCCAATTCAAGGACTCCCAACATCTATATAAGGGGTCTCACCCCACAAATCAGAACTACGTTTTTTGGCTTGATTCTCTAATTCACAGAGATACGTAGGCATCTCGTAAAGGCAGATTGAGTCACGAAACACGAGAGCAGCCATTAAAGGCCTTGAGCTCCCGAATCTCAGTAATAAATACAGCAATTATATATACTAGTTTTAATCCATAACACATAGATATGGATATCCTATAAGTTTAAACTTCAAATTCCTTCACAATCTCTTCCAATAAATTAAGGAAGAAGATGGTGAATAGTAACCTTCAAGAAATAACTTTGGTTTTCTTGATTTTTTATGAAAGTTCAAGGTAGCTTAAGCATAGATCAAGGCTTCCATGGGCATTCCAAGGATCTTTCATTGATTAAGAAGCTTCAAGAAGGTATAAACTCCAAATCCTAGCTTTAGTTTTGAGTATTTAGGAATGGTTATGAGTAATATAGTATATGTGAAGCATGAAGCTTGTTTGTTTAGAGTTTGGGTTGGAGTGGTAGTGGTATGAATGTTGAATCTTGTTGATTTATTAAAGGAATTAAGTATAGTTTAAGTTCATGGTAAGAATAACATAAATTGGAAGAACTTGAGGTGTTGGGACTGTTGTAGTGTGTTTTGGATGAATGTTGATTGTATGAATGAATTGGGATTGATTGGTGGTTGAATTGGAAAGGTATAAATTTGGGAAATCACGAAAATATACCCGTCGTAATGTCCGATTTACTTTAGACTGCTTTTGTTCATAACATTAGGACCCGAGAACTCCCTGCTAGATTTTGACCATTGCCATGTTTAGATAGTTCATGTTATGAGCTTCGTTTTGATATGTAGTTCGTTTGATTCTGATGTACGGTTTAGGAGAAACGACCGTTTTAAGTAACGGCGTTTCGCGAACGAAACATTTCCCCTCGTCTTACTTTGAAACATAGGTTAAAGACCTAAAAGGGTTAATTAGTGTATGAAACAATTATGTTAAGTGTGTTAGGCAGTTGGTAAGACACTCGTGAAAGAATCGCCTTAAAACCCTTAATGGTTAATTTATTAAAAATGGTGGAGCCGAGAGTACTCGAGCGACTTTAGTGAATCGTTAAGCGCGAAAACGAACGTTAGGACTCTAAATGGTTAAAGTCTAGTTTCTTAAGCGACCGGGGTTTAATTCTGACTTATGTTGTTGTTCATAGGTTATCGGACCCACTCTAAGCTTAAGTCTATCCGGGAGCACTTAGGCAAGTTTTCTACCCGTATAACTGTTGTTGTGATGTATATGTGTATATGCATGATCTTGCGATAAATGCATATTTGTTATTAGCAAACTCTTGCGATATATTGTAGCATGTGATATGGTATATATGCATGCCTGTTTCATATTCTTGATTTATATATCTGTTGGTTCAAACGCTTATAGTTGCATAATACCTATGCTAGAGATAAGCAGTATTTGAGTTAACCCTTGGTATAGGGGATAAAAGGTGAACATATTTCTAAAACCGGGAGCCGATGTTCCCGAGAATAATATATATATTTTTATATATATATATATGGTTATAGTTTTCAAAACTATTAATCGAATAAGGTTTATTCGATAACTTTATCTTTATTTTATTTAATGAATATTATTTCGAATATTCATCCGAGGATTTATGACTCCTTTATTTTATTATTGAATATTATTTTGAATATTCATCCGAGGACTTATGACTCAGTTTATATTATTTAATGATTATTAATTGGATATTCATTTGAGGATGTATGACTCCTTTATTTTATTTAATGAATATTATTTATAATATTCATTCGAGGTATTATGACTCCGCTTATTATTTAATAATATTCTTTATTTTATTAAAGAATAATGTTCGATAATCAAACTTACTTTTGATTATTCAAATAAAGATATTACTTTCGTATAAGGATATCTTTGATTATTTACTATTCATTTCAAGTATAATTTTTCCAACTTCTACCTCAATAATTCTTTATGGGAATATTATTTAAATAATAATAATCAGATATTTCTTTTATATTGAGACTGATTTACTTTATTAAATCAGCATTATTCCAAACACTCTTTAAAGTGTTTTCGAGTCTTCAAAATGATTTTTAAAAGTTAGAGCGGATCCCAAAACTCATTTTTATATTTAAGATCTTCCTTTTAAAAGGGGATTTAAATACTCGCTCAAAACCTGAGGGATCCGGCTCTATTGTGTATTTTATATTCGCAACAAGGTTGCAGCTTTGGTAAATGAATTGATTACTTACCCAACGTTCGGGAAGTAAGTCCATCTATCGAGTCGGCATAAGCAATATGGGCTCAGTGGGCGTCCATGATAGTGTAAGTGGCTCAGTGGGAGTCCATCAAATGCATAAGTGGCTGAGTGGCAGTCCAGCATAAGGTCCTATTGCGGCCAGGGTGAGGACCAGTGGGGAATTCGTCCATCTACTAGTAGAAAAGGTTACTTATTGGTATCTTTGCCTGATCAGCAAGATATCAGGTTTATGCCAAAATTCTTTCCTCTCCAAATTTATTGGATATTGCAATTCTGTTCATACTTTACATGACAGAGGTTTTCAGTAAACGTATGTATATATATAGGTGTATATATATATCGGGACTTAATGAAGTATATCATAACTTCATTTCCTTCAAATTATTTCAAAGATTGAATCTATTCAAGTCTTATCTTGTAGTCTCATCAGTGTGATGAACTTTTGAAACTAATTATAACTTGAATGGTGGTAGTTCAAGTAGTATTCGGAAAAGATATAAGTATATTGGAGTATCTTGTAACTTCATCTTTTAAACTTATATCTAGTAAATGATTATCTTATGCATATCAAAGACTTTCAGAAAAACGTTGAGACAAGGTTAGATATATGAGATCACCTTGCAATGATATTTTTATACAGTTATAAACTGGAACTTTGTGTATATTATACATGGAAGAGGACTTCCAAGATTTTGAAAAGTATATATGTATATATACTGAATATTTTGCGACTTCATCGCATTAAGATATCAAACTTGGTTCATTTCTTTTGACCAAGACTTTCATGAGTACTATGAGAAGGCTCATATACTGTAAATCATTATACATATTATTTTGGTGGGCTTGCTGCTCACCCTTGCTTTCTTCTTTCATCACACAACAACAGATAGAAAAGATGAACAGGACCAAGCTCCCAATTCGCGAGCGGATAGAAAACGTTCCGCAGTTTCCTATAGGCGTTGATGTCGCTGTAGCTGAGGTAGGAACTACCAATAGGCTAGGTTTAACTTTTGATGTACCAGATTTATGTATATTTATGAATTGTAATAATGGCAAAGAAATGTAAATTTATTCAGAAACCCCTTTTAAGGTGTATTGGCATATAATTGTGGAATAAAACGACTTGTGATTATTTTTGGATATTCATCTCTGAGACTATAACTTGTGGTGTGTGTGTTTATTGTGGGGTCACAGTACAGAGTAGTTGATTATTTATTAAGATTGGGTTTTATTAAGGGAAATGGAACTCGTGACAACCCGGATCCCCGACCCCGGATTTGGGGGTGTTACAAGTCAGGACTTAAGGATATCAGGACTTAGATTATCAGAAGATAATATCAGAAGATGGATATCAAAACTTAAGTACTGGAGGACTAACAATTAAGGAAGGAGGCAGATTCAGAGGAAAGAAGACTGAGACTAATACAAGAAGAAGATATGCATGGAAAGAGTTCTAGGATTAGAAGACTTATATAAGATATCTGGTTGATATATTTTAGGAGACAGAATTATATTCCATATCAACTAGAAGTTATCTTGTAACTGTGTGTCTATATAAACACATACATAGGTTTACTCTATAAGAGTTACGATCATCGAGAAGATCATATATTGTAATCTCGCAGCTCTCGTGATATTTGTTCATCACTGAGAGAGAACATTTCCATTGTAACAAAGTTTATTATATCGAACACATCTGTATTTTGTTACTTGTGCTTTAAATCGATTTGATTGTATTCTACACTGTATTAAACCCTCTTCTACAGTGTTGTGTGACCTAAGAAGCAGCTTAAACATAAGCTGAAAGAGATTACCAGTATAAACAAGGTAAATGCAGCTAGGAAAAATAGGAATGGAAAGGAAGGAGTGAATAAAAGTAACAATTATATGCCTGTTCTTAATGCTCCTAGAAAGAAATGCTATAACTATGGAAACTCTAACCATCTGGCTTCTTTTTGTAGGAAGAATAAGAATATAAACTCCTTAACTTCTAAGTCAGGAGTTAAGAGTCAGTCTGTTAGGTTTAAGCCACAAAATCCTTGTTTTCATTGTGGTAGAATATGGCATTCCATTTATACTTGTAAGGAATATCATAGTTTATACTATAATTATTATCAGATAAAACCTTCATTGAAGAAATTACTTTAATTCCTTCTTGTGTAAAGTATGATGTAAAGTCTGATAATGTTAATACTGATAAGAAAATTGTTAGCATAAACTCTGATGTTAAATCCACCGCAAATGTTAACTAACTTAAAAAGGTCAAAGGATCCAAGCAAGTCTGGGTCCTTAAAACTAACCATTAGTGGCCTTTGTGATTGCAGGGCAACAGGAAGAACATCCTAGTTCTGGACAGTGGATGTTCAGGACATATGACTGGAAATAAAGCCCTGCTATCAGACTTTGTGGAGAAAGCTGGCCCAGGAGTTTTTTATGGAGATGGAAACATTGGGAAAACTCTAGGATATGGCAAGATCAATATAGGCAATGTCATCATTGAATCAGTAGCTCTTGTCTCAGGACTTAAACACAATCTGTTGAGTATAAGTCAAATCTGTGACAGAGGTTATCATGTGGATTTCTTTGAAGAACACTGTGAAGTAATAAGTAATTCAACAGGAAAAGTGGTTCTGAAAGGATACAGGCATTGTAACATTTATGAAGCCAGACTTTCAACAAGTACTGATGGTTGTGCAATCTGTCTGTTGAGTAAAACATCAATTGAAGAAAGCTAGAATTGGCACAAGAAACTCTCTCATTTAAATTTCAAGAATATAAATGAGCTTGTAAAGAAAGATCTTGTGAGAGGACTTCCAAAAATAGTATTTGCTCCTGATGGCCTTTGTGATTCAGGTTAGAAGGCAAAACAAAGAAAATCTTCTTTCAAGAGCAAAACTGAGTCATCAATTCTTGAGCCTTATCACCTACTGCATGTTGATCTATTTGGTCCAGTCAATGTCATGTCTATTGCAAAGAAGAAATATGTTATAGTTATAGTGGATGAGTTCACAAGGTACAAATAGGTGTACTTCTTGCACAAGAAGACTGAAATTGCATCTACCCAAACTGATCATGTCAGACAGCTGGATAAATTGATCAAAGATTCTGTTAAAATTATAAGGAGTGATAATGGCACTGAGTTCAAGAATTCAATCATGTAAGAGTTCTGCAAAGATCATGGAATCAAACAGGAATTTTTTGCACTTGGAACTCCACAGCAAAATAGAGTTGTAGAAAAAAAGAACAGGACTCTCATTGAAGTTGCACGAACAATGCTTGATGAAGCAAAGCTACCAACCTATTTTTGGGCTGAAGCTGTGCAGACTGCTTGTTTTACACAAAATGCAACACTCATAAACAAGCATGGAAAAACACCATATGAAATGGTGAAGAAGAAGAAGCCAAATCTGAAATACTTTCATATATTTGGTTGCAAGTGTTTTGTTCTTAAGACTCATCCTGAGCAGCTGTCAAAATTTGATCTAAAAGCTGATGAAGGAATTTTTGTTGGATATCCACTTTCCACAAAAGCCTTTAGAGTCTACAATTTAAGAACAAGAGTTATCATGGAATCTATTAATGTCTCTTTTGATGATAAGAAGATTACTGGACTTGAAGATTTCGATGATCATGATCAGCCGAGATTTGAGAATGAAGATTTAAATTCTGATTCTGATGACTTAAATACTGATCCTGTAAGTTCTGATGGATTAAGTTCTGATGTCATTGAATCTGTGGTAACAATTCCAAAGGAAAATGCACCTGTCCAGGGGGAGCAAGCTGAAGAACCTACCACATCTCAAGACTCTCGAGAAGCATCAGAACCTGTCACTGGCTCTTCAAGTTCTAATTCATCTAGTTCTGATGATCCAAATTCTGATAATTCTGGAAGCTCTGATTCTTCAACTCCTGAAAAATCAAATTCAAATTCTGAAGTCTCAGAGAGCATGGATCATGGGGAGGATCCAGTTCTAGAGATCAACTTCCATCTGCAAGCACATACACCTGATTTAATCATTGGAGATCCTGAAGCAGGTGTCAGAACTAGAACTACAACTTCAAATGAATGTTTCTATCATTCTTTTCTATCTCAGACTGAACCAAAGAAAGTGGAAGAAGCTCTTCAAGATGCTGATTGGGTGCGAGCAATGCATGAAGAGTTAAATGAATTTGAAAGAAATAAAGTTCGGACCCTAGTGCCAAGACCAAAGAACAGATCAGTTGTTGGTACAAAATGGGTGTTCAGAAATAAAACTGATAGTGATGGCATAATTATAAGGAATAAAGCAAGACTGGTTGCTAAAGGTTACTCTCAGCAGGAGGGTATTGATTATGATGAAACATTTGCACCAGTTGCTAGATTAGAGTCCATAAGGATCTTTTTGGCTTATGCTGCTGACAAGAAGTTCAAAGTCTTTCAAATGGATATAAAAAGCGCTTTTCTCAATGGAGAATTGGAAGAAGAGGTATATATAGAACAACCTCCAGGCTTTGTAGATCCTAAATTTCCCAATCATGTCTATAGGCTTGACAAAGCACTTTATGGCCAAAAGCAAGCTCCAAGAGCATGGTATGAGACTTTAGCTCAATTCCTTCTGGAAAGTGGATTTCACAGAGGCACAATTGACAAGACTTTATTCTACCTCAACCATGGAAAGGACTTACTTTTAGTACAGATATATCATATTTGGTTCTACTAATTCCAAACTGTGTGAGAAGTTTGCAAAGCTAATGCAGTCAAGATATCAAATGAGTATGATGGGAGAACTCGGCTATTTTCTGGGCCTTCAAGTCTATCAAACTGAAGAAGGCACTTTTATTTGTCAATCCAAGTATACCAGAAATTTACTGAGGAAATTTGGAATGCAAGATTGTTCAACTGCATCCACTCCTATGGACACTGCAACCAAGTTAGATAAGGATACTGGTAAATCAGTAGATATTACTAACTAAAGAGGTATGATTGGCTCATTACTCTATCTAACTGCAAGTAGACCTGATATCATGTATGCTACCTATCTTTGTGCAAGATTTCAGGCTGATCCAAGAAAACCTCACTAATTAGCTGTGAAAAGAATTTTCAAGTACCTTAAGGGTACAACTGATCTAGGATTGTGGTATCCTAGGGAATCAAATTTTAAGCTAATTGGTTACTCAGATGTAGATTTTGCAGGATGCAAAATAGACAGGAAAAGCACCAGTGGAAGCTGCCAATTTCTTGGAGGCAGATTGGTTTCTTGGTTTAGCAAGAAATAAAAGTCAATTTCCACATCAACTGTAGAAGCAGAATATATTGCTGCAGGAAGCTGTTGTGCACAAATTCTTTGGATGAAGAATCAGTTACTGGATTATGGGTTAGAATTTTTTAAAATCCCTATTTACTGTGATAATCAAAGTGCTATTGCTATGACAGGTAATCCAGTTCAACACTCAATGACAAAGCACATCAGCATTAGGTACCATTTCATAAGGGAACATGTGGATGAAGGTACAGTGGAATTACATTTTGTTCCAACAGATCAATAGCTAGCAGATATCTTCATAAAACCACTATGTGAAGCTACTTTTATAAGATTGGTAAATGAACTTGGAATGGTTTCAGGTTCTTTCTCTGAATCTGCTTAGTTTTTGTTCTCATGCATCAGACTTTATGATCAGTGTTTACAAATTGTATTATCTATATGTAATATGTGCTTAATTTGAAAATTCATTAAATGCTGATTGTTATCTGATGTGGATTTAGATACTCTGATAAGTGTTTTGATTGTTCTTTGACTATTCAATCCAATGAGGATAACTGTGCTAGATGTTGACCTAGTAGTCTTTAACATACTAGAAATCCCATGTTTGAATTAGTTGTTTATGTGGAAACTCATTAACACAAGCAGATTCTGATATTGAGCTTAGTCAAGTTTACTTTATGTATCTTATTACTAAGTCACAAACTAGATCCTTGTTTCTTATCTGTCAAATTCTGATGTCCGTAAATCTTAAGAATGAACTAAGTGTTGATAAGCCTAACTTATCAAAAGAAAAGAAAAGAATAAAAGTCAGGTACTCCTTTGAGATCTGGAGTAAAAATGTGGAAGGGAAGACCCAAGTGCATTGCTTGTATTAAGTAATATGCATTAGAAAAACAAATATTTTTCTTGGTGACTTTTCATACTCTATGATTACTGGAGAAATAATAACAGCATAAATTCTGATAAGCAGTCGTAACTCACTTACACTGAGAAGCCACTGTAAAAAGGAATTTCAAAAGATGCATTAAATGAGTACAAACAGTTGAGGTGGGCTCATGCATAAATTTTTTCTATAGTAGACATCATGAATGATGACAGATTTTAAGCATTTTTTAGAGTTATGCCTTATTTCTAAGATGTACTGAAGTTGATCAGACTTTAATCTCTATCTGATATTTTGCTGAATGCACACACTTTCACTCCATATGAATGATGAAATTTAATGTAGTGATTAAGTTGTGTTTGACAAACAGTTAAGTGTCATTTGCATAAACTCTGAGGACAAATTCTGATGGAAGTTATGATGATTAAACGCTGAAGAAAACAAGTCAGTATTTGTATGAAGAATCACGGAAAAAGATATTCACTTTTTGAGTATAGAAGCCATGTTCTGATGACTGTTAAAATCTGATATAAGTTAAGTTCTGATATTAAATCCTGATGGGATCCTTGATGATTACGTGGCATTTTTCTTTACTAGACTTATTTGTGGTAAAATATGAAACAGTCATATTTAAATTAGAATAAAATTGGGGTGAGATAAAAACAGTCATAATTATTATGGGTTAGTGGTTAACGTGTATGTCTTAAAAAACTGCATATGCACAGCAACTGTTAATTATTTCCCGTGCCCATTAACTCTTGTTTTAGATCTTTTACTGACTGTTATTTTTAACATCATTCTAGGGAGTCGAGGGATCATTATTTTTACTTGTAATTGTTAACAAGTCCTCGCGTCGCTTGGTATCTATTGGCTATTTAAACCTTCTATTCATCCCAGCCAAAACATCTTTCATTTTCTCACAAACTCAATCTTTTTTTTCATCAACAAAAATGGTTCGTTTCAACTTCTTCCTGAACTATGTGAAAGGAATATGTCCTAAGTCCAATCATGTATTAGGATTTAGGAATAACTTCCTGTGTAATCTGTTTTGATTTCATTGATATTAATAAAAGACTTGTTTTGTTTTTATTACGGGCTTTATCTATTTAAGTGTTTAAATAAGATATACCATAGTTTAGAGTAAAGCTTTTTATGGATTATGATGAGATCATAATAGTGAGACCTAAAAGATGATAACTCTAAACTTAAATAGTTCCTGGTCGTAGGATTACTAACTGGTAATTAATAATCCGCAGAGATCGGTACATACTATGCTTGCTTCATTATGAAGGATGTCTGTTCTCATAGACATTTGTGTGGTGACACTATAGCTAGTATGTAGGTGCTTATTATAGAATAAGTTCACTGAACATGACTCGCACAGCTGAACAACTGATGGAGTTCACTCACGTGTCAGCAGTTGTTCACATAGTGATAGTTGTACAAGTATCCTTAGACTTGAGGTCATCATAGTCATCTTGTGTACACTGAACTATGCTTTGGTTTAGTTCTTAGTCTCCAGGGACAATTATTAGGGCTCTACTGGGTATAGGAATTTGTACACGAAGATAGTATATGATCAATAAAGGATCTACCCCTTCCAGTGAAGGAAGCGAATGTTCAAGGCTGATCCACTTATGCTAGTTCAGGAATCTCTGGCCATAGTGAATGAAATTAGAAAGGAGTTTCTAATTTGCATAGAACTAAGCATAGTAAATGGTAAGCAAGTGATTAAATTAGATAGGATTGACACGAGATCCACGACTTGTATTTAATCGGGACATTGTAGGGTAGAAAGAGTTTATTGTACGATAACTATTCACTGAATAGGTTCTTGGTATTCTAAGCAGTGAATTCGTATTATCCGGATAGTCGCGATATGCTGAGAAGTATCCCTCACGATGTAGAATAAATGTGATTAATTAATTAATAATATTTAATAAATTAGAGAATTTATATAAATAATGATAAAATAGTTTTATTATTATTTATTTCTACTACCGGCTTAATATTGAACCTACAGGGTCACACCATAAAAAGAGAATGATTTAATGGTGGTGGAATTAATTAATAATGGCTAATAATTATTTATTTATGAAATAAATAATTAATTGGCAAATTTAATAATTGATTAAATGAGAATTAATTGATTATAAATTAATTAAGAAAAGTTCTTAATATTATTAATTAAAGGATTTAATTTTTGGAAATTAAATCAAGAGAGAGAATTATTTCTAAAGTGTTTAGAAAAAGGATTAATAATTAAAAGGTGTTTTAATTATTAATAAGAATAATAAATGGATTAATAATAATAATATTTTATGGGAAAATTTCAGCTGAAAATTTTGCCTATAAATAAACTATTATAAACCCTATTTTTATTCTAACCCTAATTTTTAGAAAACCTAATTATCTCCACCTCCTCCTCCTTCTTAACGTCATTTTCTTGGTGGATACCGGTGGAGTGCTTCACGTTTGAGGAGCAGCTGCTAAGGATCCCCGATCGTTGCTTTTAGATCGCATATTAAAGGTTAGTAATCGATCCCTATGTTTTTACCACGATTTATATGCTTTTATTTGGATTTTATATGTGTAAAAGTGTTTTACCATGCCTCCGCTGCGATTAAAATCCAACATTGGTATCAGAGCTTAGGTTGTATGCATATAGATCTGTGGTAAAAATTTCAGAATTTTATGTGCTTGTATGAATTAATTATGATTTTTACAAGTTATATCATGGATTAATTTTGTCTGATGAGAAATCGTTTCTCAGAATAATTTTGAATGTTGATCTGGGTTCTACAAGTGTTGTAGATCGTCTGGGTGTTTTTTTCATAATTTTAGGATGTATAGATTTTTTATTATGAATTTTTGAAGTTCTTGTAATTAAAATTCGTAATTCAATAAGTATAAATATATGTATATATAGTATATATATATGTTTGTATTGTCTGATGTACTGTTGTGTTGTTCTACACGGAGAAAAGCAAAGAAAAGGTACAGAGTACAAGTACGGCGGCACAACTATCGAGGAGGAAAACGGCGACTGCTGAAAACAGAACGAAGGACCGCGCATCGACCATGCGCGCGTGGGGCTCACGTGCTGGCGTGCCACGCGCGGCGCGTGGTAGACACGCACTGGTGACGTCATGCTGACGTCATCAGATGACGTCATGTTGACGTCAGCGTAGGGTTCTGGGCGCGTGAAGTGCGTGGGCGCGTGGGCGGAGTTCTGACACGCGCCTGACAGCGCGTGTGCGCGTGGCCGCGCGTAGGGGACCTTCTTTCGGCGCGTGCGGGCACGTGGCAGCTCAGAATTGGGCACATACACCTGATTTAATCATTGGAGATCCTGAAGCAGGTGTCAAAACTAGAACTGCAACTTCAAATGAATGTTTCTATCATTCTTTTCTATCTCAGACTGAACCAAAGAAAGTGGAAGAAGCTCTTCAAGATGCTGATTGGGTGCGAGCAATGCAGGAAGAGGTAAATAAATTTGAAAGAAATAAAGTCCAGACCCTAGTGCCAAGACCAAAGAACAGATCAGTTGTTGGTACAAAATGGGTGTTCAGAAATAAAACTGATAGTGATGGCATAATTATAAGGAATAAAGCAAGACTGGTTGCTAAAGGTTACTCTCAGCAGGAGGGTATTAATTATGATGAAACATTTGCACCAGTTGCTAGATTAGAGTCCATAAGGATCTTTTTGGCTTATGATGCTGACAAGAAGTTTAGAGTCTTTCAAATGGATGTAAAAAGCGCTTTTCTCAATGGAGAATTGGAAGAAGAGGTATATGTTGAACAACCTCCAGGCTTTGTAGATCCTAAATTTCCCAATCATGTCTATAGGCTTGACAAAGCACTTTATGGCCAAAAGCAAGCTCCAAGAGCATGATATGAGACTTTAGCTCAATTCCTTCTGGAAAGTGGATTTCACAGTGGCACAATTGACAAGACTTTATTCTACCTCAACCATGGAAAGGACTTACTTTTAGTACAGATATATCATATTTGGTTCTACTAATTCCAAACTGTGTGAGAAGTTTGCAAAGCTAATGCAGTCAAGATATCAAATGAGTATGATGGGAGAACTCGGCTATTTTCTGGGCCTTCAAGTCTATCAAACTGAAGAAGGCACTTTTATTTATCAATCCAAGTATACCAGAAATTTACTGAAGAAATTTGGAATGCAAGATTGTTCAACTGCATCCACTCCTATGGCCACTGCAACGAAGTTAGATAAGGATAGTGGTAAATCAGTAGATATTACTAACTAAAGAGGTATGATTGGCTCATTACTCTATCTAACTCCAAGTAGACCTGATATCATGTATGCTACCTATCTTTGTGTAAGATTTCAGGTTGATCCAAGAAAACCTTACTAATTAGCTGTGAAAAGAATTTTCAAGTACCTTAAGGGTACAACTGATCTAGGATTGTGGTATCCTAGGGAATCAAATTTTAAGCTAATTGGTTACTCAGATGCAGATTTTGCAGGATGCAAAATAGACAGGAAAAGCACCAGTGGAAGCTATCAATTTCTTGGAGGCAGATTGGTTTCTTGGTTTAGCAAGAAATAAAAGTCAATTTCCACATCAACTGTAGAAGCAGAATATATTGCTGTAGGAAGCTGTTATGCACAGATTCTTTGGATGAAGAATCAGTTACTGGATTATGGGTTAGAATTTTTTAAAATCCCTATTTACTGTGATAATCAAAGTGCTATTGCTATGACAGGTAATCTAGTTCAACACTCAATGACAAAGCACATCAGCATTAGGTACCATTTCATAAGGGAACATGTGGATGAAGGTACAGTGGAATTACATTTTGTTCCAACAGATCAATAGCTAGCAGATATCTTCATAAAACCACTATATGAAGCTACTTTTATAAGATTGGTAAATGAACTTGGAATGGTTTCAGGTTCTTTCTCTGAATCTGCTTAGTTTTTGTTCTCATGCATCAGACTTTATGATCAGTGTTTACAGATTGTATTATCTATATGTAATATGTGCTTAATTTGAAAATTCATTAAATGCTGATTGTTATCTGATGTGGATTTAGATACTCTGATAAGTGTTTTTATTGTTCTTTGACTATTCAATCCAATGAGGATAACTGTGCTAGATGTTGACCTAGTAGTCTTTAACATACTAGAAATCCCATATTTGAATTAGTTGTTTATGTGGAAACCCATTAACACAAGCAGATTCTGATATAGAGCTTAGTCAAGTTTACTTTGTGTATCTTATTACTAAGTCACAAACTAGATCCTTGTTTCTTATCTGTCAAATTCTGATGTCAGTAAATCTTAAGAATGAACTAAGTGTTGATAAGCCTCACTTATCAAAAGAAAAGAAAAGATTAAAAGTCAGGTACTCCTTTGAGATCTGGAGTAAAAATGTGGAAGGGAAGACCCAAGTGCATTGCTGATATTAAGTAAATATGCATTAGAAAAGCAAATATTTTTCTTGGTGACTTTTCATACTCTATGATTACTGGAGAAATACTCTGATAACAGCATAAATTCTAATAAGCAGTCGTAACTCACTTACACTGAGAAGCCACTGTAAAAAGGAATTTCAAATGATGCATTAAATGAGCACAAACAGTTGAGGTGGACTCATGCATAAATTTGTTCTATAGTAGACATCATGAATGATGACAGATTTTAAGCATTTTTCTGAGTTATGCCTTATTTCTAAGATGTACTGAAGTTGATCAGACTTTAATCTCTATATGATATTTTGCTCAATGCACACACTTTCACTCCATATGAATGATGAAAATTACTGTAGTGATTAAGTTGTTTTTGACAAACAGTTAAGTGTCATTTGCATAAATTCTGAGGACAAATTCTGATGGAAGTTATGATGATTAAACGCTGAAGAAAACAAGTCAGTATTTGTATGAAGAATCACGGAAAAAGATATTCACTTTTTAAGTACAGAAGCCATGTTCTAATGACTGTTAAAATCTGATATAAGTTAAGTTCTGATATTAAATCCTGATGGAATCCTTGATGCTTACGTGGCATTTTTCTTTACTTGACTTATTTGTGGTAAAATATGAAACAATCATATTTAAATTAGAATAAAATTGGGGTGAGATAAAAATAGTCATAATTATTATGGGTTAGTGGTTAACGTGTATGTCTTGAAAAACTGCATATGCACGGTAACTGTTAATTATTTCCCATGCCCATTAACTCTTGTTTTAGATCATTTACTGACTGTTATTTTTACACATCAGTCTAGGGAGTCGAGGGATCATTATTTTTACTTGTAATTGTTAACAAGTCCTCGCGTCCCTTGGTATCTATTGGCTATTTAAACCGTCTATTCATCCCAGCCAAAACATCTTTCATTTTCTCACAAACTCAATCTTTTTTTTCATCAACAAAAATGGTTCGTTTCAACTTCTTCCTGAACTATGTGAAAGGAATATGTCCTAAGTCCAATCATGTATTAGGATTTAGGAATAACTTCCTGTGTAATCTGTTTTGATTTCATTGATATTAATAAAAGACTTGTTTGGTTTTTATTACGGGCTTTATCTATTTAAGTGTTTAAATAAGATATACCATAGTTTAGAGTAAAGCTTTTTATGGATTATGATGAGATCATAATAGTGAGACCTAAAAGATGATAACTCTAAACTTAAATAGTTCCTGGTCGTAGGATTACTAACTGGTAATTAATAATCTGCAGAGATCGGTACATACTATGCTTGCTTCATTATGTAGGATGTCTGTTCTCATAGACATTTGTGTGGTGACACTATAGCTAGTATGTAGGTGCTTATTATAGAATAAGTTCACTGAACATGACTCGCACAGCTGAACAACTGATGAAGTTCACTCACGTGTCAGCAGTTGTTCACATAGTGATAGTTGTACAAGTATCCTTAGACTTGAGGTCATCATAGGCATCTTGTGTACACTGAACTATGCTTTGGTTTAGTTCTTAGTCTCCAGGGACAATTATTAGGGCTCTACTGGGTATAGGAATTTGTACACGAAGATAGTTTATGATCAATAAAGGATCTACCCCTTCCAGTGAAGGAAGCGAATGTTCAAGGCTGATCCACTTATGCTAGTTCAGGAATCTCTGGCCAGAGTGAATGAAATTAGAAAGGAGTTTCTAATTTGCATAGAACTAAGCATAGTAAATGGTAAGCAAGTGATTAAATTAGATAGGCTTGACACGAGATTCATGCCTTGTATTTAATCGGGACATTGTAGGGTAGAAGGAGTTTATTGTATGGTAACTATTCACTGAATAGGTTCTTGGTATTCTAAGCAGTGAATTCGTTTTTTCCGGATAGTCGCGATATGCTGAGAAGTATCCCTCACGATGTAGAATAAATGTGATTAATTATTTAATCATATTTAATAAATTAGAGAATTTATATAAATAATGATAAAATAGTTTTATTATTATTTATTTCTACTACCAGCTTAATATTAAACCTACCGGGTCACACCATAAAAAGAGAATGATTTAATGGTGGAGGAATTAATTAATAATGGCTAATAATTATTTATTTATGAAATAAATAATTAATTGGCAAATTTAATAATTGATTAAATGAGATTTAATTGATTATAAATTAATTAAGAAAAGTTCTTAATATTATTAATTAAAGGATTTAATTTTTGGAAATTTAATCAAGAGAGAGAATTATTTCTAAAGTGTTTAGAAAAAGGATTAATAATTAAAAGGTGTTTTAATTATTAATAAGAATAATAAATGGGTTAATAATAATAATATTTTATGGGAAAATTTCAGCTGAAAATTTTGCCTATAAATATACTATTATAAACCCTATTTTTATTCTAACCCCAATTTTTAGAAAAACCTAATTCTCTCCACCTCCTCCTCCTCCTTAATGTCATTTTCTTGGTGGATACCGGTGGAGTGCTTCACATTTGAGGAGCAGCTGCTAAGGATCTTCGATCGTTGCTTTTGGATCGCATATTAAAGGTTAGTAATCGATCCCTATGTTTTTACCACGATTTATATGCTTTTATTTGGATTTTATATGTGTAAAAGTATTTTACCATGCCTCCGCTGCGATTAAAATCCAACATTTGTATCAGAGCTTAGGTTGTATGCATATAGATCTGTGGTAAAAATTTCAGAATTTTATGTGCTTGAATGAATTAATTATGATTTTTATAAGTTATATCATGGATGAATTTTTATGATGAGAAATCGTTTCTCAGAATAATTTTGAATGTTGATCTGGGTTCTACAATTGTTGTAGATCGTCTGGGTATTTTTTTCATAATTTTAGGATGTATAGATTTTTTATTATGAATTTTTGAAGTTCTTGTAATTAAAATTCGTAATTAAATAAGTATAAATATATGTATATATAGTATATATATATGTTTGTATTGTCTGTTGTAGTGTTGTGTTATTCTGCACGGAGAAAAGCAAAGCAAAGGTACAGAGTACAAGTACGGCGGCACAACTATCGAGGAGGAAAACGGCGACTGCTGAAAACAGAACGAAGGACCGCGCATGGGGCTCACGCGCTGGCGTGCCACGCGCGGCGCGTGGTAGACACGCGCTGGTGACGTCATGCTGATGTCATGCTGACGTCATGCTGACGTCATCAGATGACGTCATGCTGACGTCAGCGTAGGGTTCTGGGCGCGTGAAGCGCGTGGGCGCGGGGGGGCGCGTGGGCGAAGTTCTGACACGCGCCTGACAGCGCGTGTGCGCGTGGCCGCGCGTGGGGGACCTTCTTTCGGCACGTGCGGGCGCGTGGCAGCTCAGAATTGGGCGATTTTGGTGCCGTTAGATTCGTCTTTTCGTGACCCTTCTAATGGTATATTATATGATATTTTATGAAATTGTTTCGAACTGTTTATAGCTAACAGAAGTGTTTTAAAGCTGTTTTTGATCGTTTGAATTGATTTTAAATGCTTCATGTGATACATAGAGATGTATAATTCTTAGACTAATGTGCTAGATGATATAACATGCCTACCTTGATGTTTATTCATGTTTATATATGTGATATATGCTTAGTTTATCATGCGATGATAGATATAGGTGAACTTAAATGAACATAAGGCATTTGTTAGACAACCTAGTATAGTGAAATTGTTTCATAACCTTAATAATAATATTATGAATACAATCATGAGATTCTTGTATTTATGAAACACGTAATTGAATATGAATTTTCGATATGAGAGAAAGGATGATTCTATCAACAACAGATTTTTATCTATAAGAAAGGGTTATTAAGTGACGCCTCTTGACAATGCTCCACCCGATCTGGAAATCATTTGATTATTGATTATTCATTTGAAATATTTAATTTAAAAGGAAGAATCTCTTTATAATATGATTATGATTGTAACGTAATATAATCCCTCTAAAATTAAATAATATCAAGTAGTAATTGGCCAATGACACAACGGGCTTGTGTCGGTCATAGCCTTCCAACATGATAGAAAGTAGTTCTTATTTTTAAATCATTGTCGTTTCGTGCCACAGCCGAGGGCTTTGATTTCGAAATAAGAAATACTTTTCTATTACATAGAGATGTGTACATTGAATAAGAATCTAAAGGTCGTTACGTGCCACAGCCGTGGGCCTTTGGGGACTGATTCAATTGTACGGAATGTTGGGTTAGACTTGACTTAGAATATTGAGTTTGTCGTGCCACAGCCGTGACTCAATTATTCAAGAGGCTAAAGTTTGATTAGGGAATAACATTAGATGTAATTGATAAGAGTTGTCTGCCTATTGAACATTACATGGCGTTTCATGCCACAGCCGGGGTTGTGTAATGGAATGTAGGATCCCTATTCCCACTAGCATTATGAATGCTTAATTTTTCACGTAGGGGGTTGAATAAATTAGGTAAACTAGTGGGAGCCACTTATGAATAAAGACCCGATTCATATAGTGTTTTAAAATGAAATCGAATATTTGCTAAGTGTTGTTATGTGTTTATCATTTATAGATTTACAATATACATTATGTCTTCTGGACTATCACTCAGGAGCATACTGGATGCTCACAAATTGACTGGTCCTAATTATGCTGACTAGCTTCGAAACTTGAGAATTGTTCTCAGGATTGAGAAGCTGGAATACGTGATTGACTCACCTAAGCCTACTGAACCTGCTAGTTATGCACATAATGATGAACATGTTGTGTATCGTAGGTGGATAGATGATGCAAATGTTGCTCAATGCATCATGCTAGCTTCCATAAACATTGGGCTACAGAAGCAACATGAGCATATGGATGCTCACACTATCCTCATGCATCTACAAGAGTTGTATGATGTGGCGGGGAGGACAGCTCGATATGAGATATCGAAGGAGTTGTTCGGTTGTAGGATGTCTGAGGGATCATCTGTGAATGACCATGTACTTAAGATGATCAATTTGATTGAACGTCTTGGACAACTTGGTTTCGCCTTGGATGAGGAGCTGAGCCAAGACTTGGTCTTGCAATCGCTTCCGAGTTCGTTCTCGCAGTTTGTTGTGAACTTTCACATGAATAAGTTGGATGTCAGCCTGCCTGAACTCCACAACATGTTGAAGACTGCGGAATCGAATTTTCCCCCTAAGAAGAGTTATGTTCTTCTAATTGGTGAAGGTTCCAATCCTAATAAAAGGAAGAGGAACTCTTCCAAGAAGAAGAAAGTAGGTGAAGAAAATCCGGTTCCACCAAAAGCTGAAGACCCCAAGAGCAAAGTTGTTTGCTTTCACTGTAACAAGGTGGGGCACTGGAAGAGGAACTGCAAGGTTTACCTTGCAGAATTGAAGAAGAAGAAGGGTAGTGAGACTGCCGCTTCTGATTCAGGTATGTTCATGATAGAAGTGAATATGTCATTAAGCCAAATTTCTTCTTGGGTATTAGATACCGCCTATGGTTCTGACATTTGTAATTCGTTGCAGGGACTAAGGAGAAGTAGGACTCTTAAAGAAGAGGAGGTGATTCTACTGATGGAAAATGGAGCAAAAGTTGCTGCTGAAGATGTAGAATCATTTCATTTACATATGCCTACGGGAAAGACTATTGTTTTAAATAATTGTTATTTTGTTCCCTCGATTGTGAGGAATATTATTTCTATTCCCATGTTAGACTTGGCTGGATTTTCATTTATTATTGAGAATAATGAATGTTCTATTCTTAGAGATAATATTCTTTATTGACGTGGTACTTTAAATAATGGTCTGTATAAATGTGACATAATTTACTTTAGATTGAAAAAACTAATAAAAGAAAAGGGATGATGAAAATCTCACTTTATAGTGGCACTGCAGTCTCCATTTAGTAGACATGGAGAGAGGACTGCAAATTTGCTAGGAATGGTACACACAGATGTATGTAAACCAATGTCTACACAAGCCATGGGTGGATTTTCATACTTCATTACTTTCATAGATGATAGATCTGGATTCGGATATGTGTTTGATGAAACACAAGTCTGAGGCCTTTAAAAAGTTCAAAGAATATAAGTATGAAGTAGAGAAATAACCAAACATAGTATTATAACTCTTCGATCATATCGAGATGGTGAATACTTTAATGGAGTGTTTCTAGATTATCTCAAAGTAGATGGTATAGTCTCCCAATGGACTCCTCCAGATTGGTATCTGAAAGGAGAAATCGAACTTTGTTAGACATAGTTCGGTCCATGATAAGCTATGCAAATCTTCCAGTATTCCTATAGGGTTATGCATTGGAAACCTCAGCATATTTACTGAATAAGGTGCCTTCCAAATCTGTTCCTCAAACTCCGTATGAGATATGGAAAGAAAGGAAACCGAGTCTTAAACACGTTAAGATTTGGGGATGTCCAGCTTATCTCAAGTAAGTTGACCCAGATAAGCTGGAATATCGATCCGTAAAATGTAGTTTTGTGGGATATCCTAAAGAGACTTTAGGGTATTACTTTTACACCGATCATCGGGTGTTTGTCTCCAGACATGCTACCTTCTTGGAAAAGCAGTTTATCCTTGAAGGAAACAGTGAGAGCAAAATTGAACTTGATGAAGTTCAAGAAGCACAAACTACTACGGATCAAGTGGAAACACCTGTTCTGACTGAACAACCTTCTGTGGAACAGCCCATTCGTAGGTCAGGGAGAGCGTCTCACCAACCTGAGAGGTAATATGGCCTTGTCATTAAGAATGACAATGAGTTGTCGATCATTGATAATGACGACCCTGTGACCTATAATGAGGCTATGAGTAGTGTTGACTCAGAGAAATGGCATAGTGCCATGAAATCCGGAATGAAATCTATGTATACGGGATACAAAAGAATGATTAGAGCAGATGGCCAGGTAAAGACCTATAAGGCCAGGCTTGTGGTAAAAGAATTCAAACAAAGGCAATGGATTGACTTTGATGAAGCCTTTTACCTGTAGCCCTGTTATAATCAGTTCGGATTTTGCTTGTGATTGCTGCTTACTACGACTATGAGATCTGGCAAATAGCCAGATGGTTTTCTTTCCAAGGGAAATGAAAACCTAGTGCGTAAGCTGCTGCGAACCATATGTGGTTTAAAGCAAGCTTCTCGTAGATGGAACATCCGTTTTGATGAGACAATCAAAGAGTTTGGTTTTATCAAAAACATAGATGAACCATGTGTCTACAAAAGGGTTAGTGGGAGCGCGATAACATTTCTTGTGTTGTATTGAATTAGAGTTGACACACATAACAACATAGCAGACCCACTCACAAAGCTACTTTATGAAAGTCACTTTGATCGTCATGAAGACAAGATGGGTATTAGATACCAGAGTGATTGGCTTTAGTACAAGTGGGATATTAAAAGGAATATGTCCTAAGTCCAATCATGTATTAGGATTTAGGAATAACTTCCTGTGTAATCTGTTTTGATTTCACTGATATTAATAAAAGACTCGTTTTGTTTTTATTACGGGCTTTATCTATTTAAGTGTTTAAATAAGATATACCATAGTTTAAAGTAAAGCTTTTTATGGATTATGATGAGATCATAATAGTGAGACCTAAAAGATGATAACTCTAAACTTAAATAGTTCCTGGTCGTAGGATTACTAACTGGTAATTAATAATCCGCAGAGATCGGTACATACTATGCTTGCTTCATTATGAAGGATGTCTGTTCTCATAGACATTTGTCTAGTGACACTATAGCTAGTATGTAGGTGCTTATTATAGAATAAGTTCACTGAACATGACTCGCACAGCTGAACAACTGATGGAGTTCACTCACGTGTCAACAGTTGTTCACATAGTGATAGTTGTACAAGTATCCTTAGACTTGAGCTCATCATAGTCATCTTGTGTACACTAAACTATGCTTTGGTTTAGTTCTTAGTCTCCAGGGACAATTATTAGGGCTCTACTAGGTATAGAAATTTGTACACGAAGATAGTGTATGATCAATAAAGGATCTACCCCTTCCAGTGAAGGAAGCGAATGTTCAAGGCTGATCCACTTATGCTAGTTCAGGAATCTCTGGCCAGAGTAAATGAAATTAGAAAGGAGTTTCTAATTTGCATAGAACTAAGCATAGTAAATGATAAGCAAGTGATTAAATTAGATAGGCTTGACACGAGATCCATGCCTTGTATTTAATCGGGACATTATAGGGTAGAAGGAGTTTATTATACAGTAACTATTCACTGAATAGGTTCTTGGTATTCTAAGCAGTGAATTCGTATTATCCGGATAGTCGCGATATGCTGAGAAGTATCCCTCACGATGTAGAATAAATGTGATTAATTAATTAATCATATTTAATAAATTAGAGAATTTATATAAATAATGATAAAATAGTTTTATTATTATTTATTTCTACTACCAGCTTAATATTGAACCTACAGGGTCACACCATAAAAAGAGAATGATTTAATGGTGGAGGAATTAATTAATAATGGCTAATAATTATTTATTTATAAAATAAATAATTAATTGGCAAATTTAATAATTGATTAAATAAGATTTAATTGATTATAAAATAATTAAGAAAAGTTCTTAATATTATTAATTAAAGGATTTAATTTTTGGAAATTAAATCAAGAGAGAGAATTATTTCTAAAGTGTTTAGAAAAAGGATTAATAATTAAAAGGTGTTTTAATTATTAATAAGAATAATAAATGGGTTAATAATAATAATATTTTATGGAAAAATTTTAGCTGAAAGTTTTGCCTATAAATATACTATTATAAACCCTATTTTTATTCTAACCCCAATTTTTAGAAAAACCTAATTCTCTCTGCCTCCTCCTCCTCCTTAACATCGTTTTCTTGGTGGATACCGGTGGAGTGCTTCACGTTTAAGGAGCAGCTGCTAAGGATCTCCGATCGTTGCTTTTGGATCGCATATTAAAGGTTAGTAATCGATCCCTATGTTTTTACCACGATTTATATGCTTTTATTTGGATTTTATATGTGTAAAAGTGTTTTACCATGCCTCCACTGTGATTAAAATCCAACACTATGAAACTTTCACCATCGAGTTGAGTTGTGATGATTGGCAACAGGAGTGGCATGTCACTGCCATTCCTGAAGAGATCTAGAACTCAGTTCCAAAAGAGGTTCACACAGACCTCTTATTCTTTTCGATGGACTACCACCTCCATCTTGATCGTTTGGAAGAGGAAAGGAGAGAAGCTCTCCGTTAGCAAGAACGGATCATCCGTCTTGCAGTGGTATTCGTCAACAACAGAAGGAGCTAGTCGATAGGTCTTCTTAGACTAGGACTAAGGCTGTTGGTGTTAAAAATTTTAGAATAGGACTATCTTGTAATTTTTGCATGTAATTTATAAATTTCATGAAATGTACTCATCTGATATATTAATGAAATTTCCTTTAATTGCAAGATATGTTCTTTGTTTCTCAAATTATATGACTGTGCATATTTTAATTGCAATTTGTTAATATTTACTTTATCGTTTTTAACTTTATCTTGTGATGAATGTTTTGATTTAATAATGGTCAATAATAAATTTTGATGATTTGAGGAAACAATTGAAGCACGAGTTCATGCATCTGAACCTGTGATAGTTGAAGCTGAGAATGTTACTTCTCAGAAAGAAATAGCAGCTCAAAGTTCTGATACTTTGAAAAGAAAAGCTGTAAATTATGATGCTGCTGAAGCAACTCCTTCATTGGAAAGGAGATTAAAGAAAATGAACCCAATGAGGTATTTGGCTAAGGCTATATCAGAAGATACTGAAGAAGCTGAGGAAGGGGATCAGGAATCTCTGATCTCACAAGAACCAATTATCATTGAAACCCTTTCAGCTCAAGCCAAAGACACTACTAATGACACAGTTCTTACCCCTCATATATTTCCTATTAATCCTACAGATGATGCTAAAGAAAAAACTGATATTTCTGAAATAGATATTCATAATTTGAATATACCTAAAGTTCTTTATCTGGAAGCTCCATCTACATCAAAGACACCAGCTCTGGAGATAAATTCTGCTTATCAGAATTTAGATGATGTTATTCCTGAATCTCCAGTTGCTTCACACACTGTTGAACTATCAGAACAGAATGAGTCTTCCTCAAGTTATGATGACAGTGTTTATGTTGAGACTCCAGTACCTACTCTGGGCAAGGAAGAATTAAGGAAGCACCTATTCCTTGGGAGGATACTCATAGAGGTGTTGAGTGGACCAAGAAGTGGAATGAATCAGATTTTATTCCATGTTCTAAAATTCTGACAGAGCATATTGTAAAAGCTGATAAGTTGCTCACAAATGCTGATTTCAAGACACAACTCAAGATCATAGCTCTGTCTACAAAACATCTTCAAGGTTTACATACTGCTACTCATGAAAAGGTTGATACCCTCAGAGAACAAGCTGATAAGCTCGATCAGGTGCTCAAGCTTGACAAAAACAGGTATATCAGACCCATTTCTGAAAAAGTTGCAGCCATGGAGAAAATTCAAGAGAAGCAACAGGCCCAAATTGCTGAGGTTCTGGTTAATCAAGCTTCTCAGAAAGCTCAATTGGATGAAATCCAATCTTCAGTTGAACTTCTTCTTTCTCTCTTACTTCCTGATGATGCCAAAAAGGGGGAGAAGGTAGTTAAGTCCAAATGCTCACCTACTCAAGAACTGAAGAAAAAGGATGATAAAGGTGATGACCAGGGAAACTCTGAAAAGAGCAGAGGTCAAAGAAAAGTTCAAGGAAAATATTTTATTCTAAACAAGTCAAGTTCTGATGCTGTGAATGCTCAAAGATTGAAGTCAAGTGGTGATAAGCAAAGTCTGATGACAAGTTCTGATATTCTGATTCAGTCAAGATCTGAAGACTCTCAGAAGTTCTTGCAAACTCTGAAGTTAAAAGGGAAGCAGACTACTATTTATTACAAAGATCCTAAAATCCAGACACTTGATGAGGAGATAGCAAGAAGATTATTTTTGAAACACAATCCAGGAATGGATTTAGAAACTCTTAAGGAGGAAGAAGCTAGATTTGCTGCTGAAAAGAAAAATCCTAAGTCTAAAGCTTCTGATGCAAAGAAACCTCCAAAGCCAAAGGAAAAGGGCATTGTGATCAAGGAAAAGTCAAATTCTGAAACTTCAAAGTTCAAAACTAGATCACAGACTGGGAGTAATCCCAAAGACAAAGGGAAAGGAAAAATTGATGAACCAACCAAGTCATTGGACTTGAAAACTTCTCAAGATCTGATGAAACCAGTGTGTAAAATGGTTCAAGTATCTGATGATAATCTTGTTGAAGATGAAACTATTCAAATTCTGAAAAGAAGAAAGATAATTGAAGATTCTAAAATAGCCTCTTACACTCCTCAAGTTGTTATTTAGAATAAAGGACGGAAAGGTACAGAAGAAACAACAAATTCTGATCAAGCTATTAAGATATCAACTACTGACAATGCTCAAGTTGATTTGGATAAAATGACAATTGCTGATAAGAAGAAGCTGTTATGGAAGAAGGCTACTCCAATTGAACCAAAATCCAATCTCATGATTAATCAACTTGCTACATTTGGGTTGAAAGCCAAGCAACCTAGAGATAAAGCTGGATTAGGTTCTGAAAAAGAGAAGATTCAAACAGGAGTAGAGGTTACTCTAAGAGATCCTTTCATGTTGACAAACAAACAATATGAACAAATCAAACAAAGGCACCTTGACAAGGTGTTGTCTGTTCAAGTTGTGATAGATGCTCATGATAAGTAGAATCCAAAAGAGAAATTGATCTTATTTCTCAGTGATGGAAGGACTTATAGATTAGCTGATACTGATGTATTAAACAAGTCTATTAGAGAACTTCAACATATTCATTATCTTCTGGAAGTAAAATCTGATGTTACATGAATATGGTCAAAATATATTTTGAAGGCTATAAGAGATCTATTCAGAATCTCTGGTACAAAGACTTCTCATTACAGTCCAATGATTACTGAAGGTGATGGAAGAGAAATTCCTATGCTGAAGAATTCTGCTAAGGTGGAAGTTATTCTGAAAGGAAGATGCTTATGTTATAATGAAAATTCTTCACATCCTAAGGTTATCAGACTTGGTGATGGACTTGAAAGAACATCTATTCAAGCTCTCAGAACAACCATTTATCAAATTGGTGATAGTAATGAAGAAGAACAGATGCAGGTCAAAGCACAGTTAGCTGAAGTTCTGAAGAAAGCTGAAGATTATCTGATAAATGATTTTTTTAAGAATCAATATGGATTCAGGTTGATTCAGTGATGTTAGTAAATCTAGATGTTTTGTAAGTTGTAATTAATAGTCTTATTAAACTCTTATTGCATTTGAGCTTAAATGTTTTTGACATCATCAAATCTATTAACTTATACATTCTTGCATAATTACAAGTTGGGGGAGATTGTTTGATATATTTGAGATGTCATGTCTAATATGTTTCATGTTTAGTTTTTAGATCTTAACTAACGGGAAATATCAGTACTTACTGGAATCAGGACTTACTGGAAGTCAGGACTTAAGGATATCAGGATTTAGATTACCAGAAGATAATATCAGAAGATGGATATCAGAACTTAAGTACTGCAGGACTAACAGTTAAGGAAGGAAGCTGATTCACAGGAAAGAAGATCAAGACTAATACAAGAAGAAGATATGCACGGAAAGAGTCCGAGGACTAGAAGAATTATATAAGATATCTGGTTGATATATTTTAGGAGACAGAATTATATTCCATATCAACTAGAAGTTATCTTGTACCTGTGTGTCTATATAAACACAAACATAGGTTTACTCTATAAGAGTTACAATCATCGAGAAGATCATATATTGTAACCTAGCAGCTCTCGTGATATTTGTTCATCACTGAGAGAGAACAGTTCCATTGTAACAGAGTTTATTATATCGAATACATTTGTTTTCTGTTACTTGTGCTTTAAATCGATTTGATTGTATTCTACACTGTATTCAACCCCCTTCTACAGTGTTGTGTGACCTAACAGAAAAGGTTACTATTATCATAGTATGACTGATCATCGTATGTAGTGGCTCCAACGAGTATCTTATTCTTCCAATTGGAATTGCGATGCAATACCGTAACCCAAGCCTTGGTGCTGGGTTTACTATTAAGGTATTCGCAGGATAATCAAATCCACTAAAGAATTGTTTTCATAAGAAGGTGTGTATCACCAAAGAAAACTAATTTTGAATAAAACATAATTATCATATATGATGTTTTACATAAGTTTATCATACAGTCATTTTCATACTGTACATTATTATGCTGGGCATCATAGCTCACACTTGTTTTCTTAAATTGACACAACACAACAGTGAATCAAGATGCCTACCATGAGTACCACAGCCAGGAAACGGGTAAGAAATGGCCAGCTGTTCCGTAGGTTGTTTGGTGTTGTACCACAGGTAGTCCGAATCAGCTGGATTGGTTTCCAGTTGTTTTTAATTCGACTTATTTATAAGTATGACTTATGTAACGTAATAAATAAGAAACGTATATTTGACCGACGGACTAGCCTTACTTAAAGGTTATTCCCCGGTAAGACTTAATTACTTTTGGGTTGTAATAATTATCACTTTATGGTTTGAATTACTCTAGTTATGAATGGTTCATTTCCAAGACAATAACCTGTAAGTGTGTGTGTGTGATAAGTGTGGGGTCGTAAAGTGTGAGTATTTATATATTGTGATGTGAGGTATTTGACTTATAATGGTTTAGATGGCGTGGCATCCGAGATTTCTGACCCCGAATTTTGGGGCGCCACAGAAATGGTATCAGAGCCTTCGGTTATCAAATCTTGGAAACAATAGGATATAAAGTACATAGACATAAGAATAATAAATAATCAATTAGAGCTCAAGTCGAGTTCGTCGTTAGGCTACACGGGTAGTCTTGACAGTTTTACCCTCAAGGGAATTCCGACTCTAAGTTAGTAACACCTTGCCTATTGTGTCAGGTACCAGTGGAGCCTATGAGAGAGGTTGACCCTGTTGATGATGTTATGGTTCCTGAGCGAGACCCTACTCCCGAGCCGGAGGACCCACCCATTGATGACTCAGACGATGAATCTACTGAGGATGCCCCGGAGGAGGAGACTGACCTTCATGTCCCCATAGCTGATGACGTTGAGATGCCCCAAGGAGATGACTTAGGATGGAGGGATGTAGAGATGTACCCTCTCCCGACTATTCGCTCTCCTACACCATACCAGGGGACTTCAGAGGTGCTTCCCCAGCCATAGCCCGCAGAGAGATTGATGGGATCAAGCTCCGTACCCGGGTTCAGATGAGGATGACGGCGATTGGAGGATACATCCCGTTAGTTGACGCAGAGCTGATGTTGGCAGGAGCGATGAGGAGGGTGCGTGACCTCACGCGCAGTGACAGTGACTGAGGGACTAATGACTAATTATGGACCTTGAAGAAGGCTGGGTGACTTGTCACCAATTTTAATATGATAGCTAGTAGTAGATAGCGTTCCTAGCCCTTCAGGGTACACGGCTTATGTATTTGCATTTCAGTATTCAGGACAAGTAATGATGTATTATAATCAGACCATGTATGAACTCGGTTAGTTGTTTTGTCCCCAAAATATAATTGGGAGACCCTATGGTATATATATCTAGCAGTTATTTAGAAATGGATTTCCATATTATTGCACCTAATAAAAAAAACATGCTAGATAATAGATGACATGCTTACATATAAATAAATTAATCCAATTATAAATATTCGCAACTATATTAAAAAAAATTCATTATCAGAACAATGCCACCCCGTAGAAGTGGAACCAGGGCACAGCCCGCAGAATCTGTTAACCAGCAACGGAATGAACTTGACCCTGTAGTGAATGAAAAAAGTGAAGAGGACCTAGATTATAATGAATATGATGAGGACGAATATGTAGAAGAAGAGGTTGAGGATACCCATCAGGGAGGGAACCCCATGAATGATTTTATGGAACTTTTAAGAGCAAATCTGAACCAACAGCCCATTCCACCACATCCGCATGTTGCCCAACAGACTGCAGCCACTGCCTTTAGGGCATTCAAATCTCTCAAACCCCCAGAGTTTCTAGGATCTGCCAACCCCGTTGAAGCATGGGCCTGGCTCAAAGAGATAGAAAAGTCATTCGAGATACTAGGTGTAGAGGAATGACACAAGAACATTTTCTCTTCTTACATGCTGAAGGGAGAAGCTAATTACTGGTGGGAGTCCAAACGAAACCTAGAGAATGATGCTATGATTCCAAGGGATAGGTTTACCCAACTGTTCTTAGAAAAGTATTTCCCTAGGTTTATGGAGACCCGGATGGAGATTAAGTTTCTGGAGTTGAAACAGGATAAGATGACTGTGGCGGAATATGAGGCCAAGTTTACTGAGCTATCAAGATTTATGCCTGAGTTTGTGAATACCGAAGAGAAGAAAGCGCGAAGGTTTCAGCTTGGTCTGAAATAGTAGACCCAAAACCGAGTGGCGGTACTAGAGCTGACAGATTATGCCACCTTAGTGCAGAATGCTCGATTGTTGAAGCTGGCAGTGAACAGAGTGTAAAGGAAAAGGAAAATAGGAAGAGGAAGATAGGAAGCCAAGGCGGAGGAGGAGTAGGAGTAGGAACCAGGAACAGGAGCCTTCCAAGCAGGTTCGTCAGGGGAGTGGTGTCCCAACTTGCACGAGGCCCCGGATTCAGAAAGGCCCCAAGTGAGAGTGCTGGCCAGGGCGGCGGACAATCCAGGGCAACATTTCATAGCCAACCCCGTGCCCCAATACCCAAATGTCAGTCATGTGGAAAAAGACACCTTGGAGTGTGCACCCAGGCGAGAGCCCCTCTGAAATGTTACAGGTGTGACCAACCCGAACACCTTGCCAACAACTGTCCCCAATACAACAAGATATATTTCCAATGTGGAAAAGTAGGGTACATGATGAAGTATTGCCCGACATTGAAGCCCCCAGCCTCAGGAATGAGCAGAGCTGCATCCAACTGGCCCCCAGCTGTTAGGACCTTCAACATGACCGTTCAGGATGTTGTCTGAAACACTCACGTGATAGCAGGTACCCTTATGTTAAATTCCGAACATGCAAATGTCTTATTTGATTCTAAAGCAACCAAGTCATTTATATCTCAAGATTTTGCTAAAAAGTTAAAACTTAACGCCGTACCCTTACGTGAGATATTATAAGTGGAAATAGAAAACAAAGAAATAATTCATGTGAATCAAATACACCCTAAGTGCAAGTTGAAATTAGAAGGAAAGGTCTTCGAGGTTGACCTACTCCATTTGCATTAGGAGAATTCGATATAATCTTAGGAATGGATTGGCTATCCAGTAATGGAGCGCAAATAGATTGTGAGCGGAAGAGGGTAAAGATAAGAGTGAAAAATAGAAAAGAAGTAGTGTTTAGAGGTCAACGACAGAAGCAGAAATTTCTGACCATGCTATAGGCAAAAAGATTATTAAGGAAAAGTAACGAGGCCTATTTGGCTTATGTGGTAGATATCAAGAAGGAAGTTCCTTGTCACACCCCCAACTTAAATAGCAAAATAAATATAGCTATTACATCATTTTAATGAAGAATACACAACCAAAATCCAAGATCTTACAGTTTAGGGTTTGGAACAGCCCAACACTACCAACTATTACATCTGATTACAAATACCGAGTCCTCACACAACTATTATTACTTATTCTACCTGAGCTCGAACATAAGCATCAGCATCACAGGTCTTACGGGCAGTCTGCTTGAATCTAACCATAGCTGCTAGCTGTAATATAAGGGTAAAGCAAGAAGTGAGCCAAATGCTCAACAAGTGCTAACAGTACGACACAGAACATAAATTGAGATATACTTTTAAGAATGATAATGGAAAGACATAACCAAAGGTAACAAGAGATAAAAACTATGTGAGATGGCATCATTTTGCTTGCATCAAAACAATTTTAAAATCATGTCTTAATCAAAATCATTTTATAATGCTACGGATTACAGCCGGTGATCAGCCGCGAAGTAATCCCGAACCTCGCTGGGTTCTAAAACATTAATGGGAATCCCTATGCAACTTTTAAGCCTAATATAAGTGTGGAAAGGACTCGCGTCTCAGTCCAGATCCACTATTCAAGAAAACATTTATCCCCCTTTGGGACTAAAAACCCACATTTTAATTATTTTTAAAACTGATGCCGATTTATGACAAAATCTCTTTTGACTATAAACATTTTTATCAAGGGATTCTAGATCAACTCGAAACACGGGAAACAAGGTACTGAATATCAGAGCCATGATTCACAAAACTATTCTCTATTCAAGTAATTGAATGGTTTTTATATATCAATGATTGGATAAGAGGATTTAGTGAGGCTAATGGATAATATGAAGGGTAATGCCAATTTGGGCTCAAAGCCATGGTTTCTCATCAAGGTTCAAGTGCTGGATCATCAAGAAGGTAAGCTTCATGAATACTAAGGGTGTTAACGTATGAAGAATGAACTTTAACTCAGGACATATAAAAATTGTCAAGCTTTAGGATAAGAAAGAGGGTATCAATCAATGAGGAATCAAGCTGGTAAGTATCTGACTATCAGAATTCAAAGTAAGGTTCTATAGGGATTCAAGTATCAGGATGAGATATTAATACTTAGGAAACATCAACATATTAATCAAAAGGATCCATCAAGTAATATATCAACTCTTCATTTTATCATGGCATTAAACTATCATGAAAGACTTTTGAACTACATGCAATACGTACTCGAGGGTTCATGGCATCTCTATGTAACTCAAAGATAAACAAAAGATACGCTTGATTGAAATATATCAAAATGACTCAGGATAATTGCATCAATATATAAGAACTATTTGTAGTAAATACGAAGGTCAAGTTGAATCACTTGCCTTGAGATAGGCTGGTCTGGTCTGACTGGTAGGAGCAACAACTGGAGCTTCACTCGACTTTTATGGCAAGTTTTCCCTCATCTCGAGATCCTACATAAATAATAATAATAATCCTCATTATAATATATTCTCACCAACTTAACCTATTTATAACTCGAAATTAAACACGGATGGCACTTAGGCCTAAATGCACTTAATTTATATTCACTTTTAAATTACAATTGCACACACATAGCCACATATTCACATTTCATATATTAACACCAAATAACACCATATATACCATAATGCAACACTAGACTTGGATGATCTCGACTCACAACTTAAGTCACTTGGTCGCTAAACTAGACAAGGTCTTCTAATTTCGGTTTCCTAACTCGATGTGCCTTTCCTAAATTATCCAAAACCTATTGACCCTCACTTGTGCCTTTTGCTCTACTGACCTTATACTATCTTACAACTATGGTGGTCGACCTAATACTCACTTCTAAGTGTTCTAAAACAATGCGATAAGTGATAGTGCTCACTGGTGCAAATTTCAGAATGACAACTATGGTTTCTTGAGTACATTAGACACTCTTAAACTACAAGTTTTCCTTCAAAATTTTTACACAGGACTCTCTTGACCTAAGGGCATCTCATAAACTTGATGTGGCTCAAGGGCCTGGCTTGGGCCTTCTTGGGCCTAAGATAAAAGTCCAAGGTTCCCCTGTTTTTCTGGGCAGAAAATGCCCTGACTTGAATTAACTTGTGACACATGGTTCTAGCTCATATCCTATGAACTATGGTTGGAAAAACTTCTCTGACATACCCTCTAACTAAGGTCCAATTGGGCCTAATGAGGTCCTACCCATGACATGGTCAAATCTCCCTATTTCTAAGTTGCAACAAAACTGTCCCCTGCTGGACAGATTTTGTGATTCTACTTGTGCACCTAACCAAATGACATGCAAACCTCCAACCAACTCCTAAAACCTTTTATATACTCCCAATACTAACTTCTGGTAGCTTGGGCCTTAAAGTGCACACCAATGACATGGTTAAAACTCACTCTAAACCTCAGGGTGCTATACTGATTTTTCTGCAGAAACTATAACTCTCATTTTCCAAGGTTTTGACTTGACAAACCCAACTAACAACAACTAAATACTTAAACCAAGACTTATACATGGTATTCTACTGAACTAACTCCCTTTTTCTCAAAATAACCTTGGTGAGATCATCCTTACCTAAGGTACAATTATGGCAAAACAAAAGAGACTACACTTCACAAATCACAAATCTTCATGCTTTTGAAACAACAAGATATATATTTTTATAAAAGATAACCACGAATTATTACCATGCAACAAGAAGCATAAATCAATATTAACATATTATTCCTACTGAAATTAAGGCTCACTAACAAAATCTTTCCAAATGATCAAAATCTTATAACATTCTAAGAGAAATCCACATGCATGCATGCCTTCGGGTTTTTCAAACCAAAATAACACATTTTCTACATATGTTCTATCATAACATTGACATGCAAGCCTAGCATAAGGTATACCTAGATGATCACTTAGCATGCAAAGAGTTTTATCAAGACTTCACTAAGATTTTCATGTTATCATTACAAAAACACACAAAGTGGAACATGACAACCAAAACACCATCCATTCGGCTCCTATGAAGTCATGGCCAAATGGATTAGGGTGAAAACAACAATTGAATGAGTGTAGCATACTCATGTCTAGCCATTCTCAACCCTTTGCTACTATAACTCATGGTGAAAGCCTTGAATTCACAAGAATCAAGGATATTCACTTGGAGTTTTAACAAAACACCACCATGCAAGGTCAACACATAAGTTTTTCTACTCTACACTCTTAAGATATACAAGAACAACATGTAGGGAGTAGGATTACTTGATAATAGGATGATTATTTGAGTGAGAAATGAAGAAAGAAGGGGATGGGGGCTCGGTTTTTGGGAATTGCCGAGAGGGGAGGGGGAAAAACCGAGAGGAGGGGGAGGAAAGGAGGAGTGTGGAAATGGTGGGGTGAATGTGGAGTAATAATCATGTTAGTTTGGTTTTTATTTGGCCAAAAGTGAGTGGATTTGAGATTTTACAAGAGTAACCTTCCAATTATAGTTAGGTAGATTTGCATGCAAGGGTAAAGGGGTAATTTGGTTAGTAGAATGAAAGTGAGTGGGGTTGGAAATGTCTTCCTTGCCCCTAAGTTGAATTGGAAGAGTATTTGCTTGCAAGGGTAGCCACGTAATTTGCTGATTATAACAAATAAAATTTATAAAGATTTATTTTTATAAAATAAAATACAAGTTCAAAAATTATAAAATTTATATCATAAAATAACTTGGATTTTTAGAGACTTTATAAAATCATTTTCAAAATTTGTGAACAAAATACCTTTTAAAAGAAAATTTTTCCAAAGCTTAGAATATTCCTTATAAATCAGAAATAAATAAATTAAATAAACTCTTGCTTTGAAAAATCATATACTACACAAAGCAAATTTATAATGCAGAAATTTTCACTCACACTAGCGTACAATCATTGAATATATTTTTATTTGACTTTAATATTATACTCAATCCACAAATAATATTACATAAAATGTCGGTCGTAACATCCTCTCCCCCTTAAAGGATTCTGTCCCCAGAATCTAAGAGAAAAGATGAGGATGCCGGGAACGCATATCAGACTCTAACTCCCAAGTCGACTCTTCGACCTTTGGGTTCCTCCAAAGTACTTTTACTAACTTTACTGATTTATTTCTAAGACTCTTTACTTGCCAGTCGAGTATTTTAACCGGTTGCTCCACAAATGACAGGTCTGCCTGAATTTCTACAGGTTCATATTCTATCACATGGCTAGCGTCTGGATTGTACTTCTTAAGTAACGACACATGGAACACATTATGCACATGCCGATACTGAGGTGGTAAGGCCAACTCGTAGGCCACCTTTCCCACTTGACTCAAAATCTCAAAAGGACCTATGTATCTAGGTGCTAACTTCCCTTTCTTGCCAAATCTTATCAACCCTTTTCTAGGTGACACCTTCAGCAACACAGCTTCGCCAATTTGGAATTGAACGTCCTTACGCGCTGGATCCGCATACTTCCTCTGTCTATCTTGAGCAGCAAGCAACCTTTTCTGAATTAACTTGACCGAGTCTTGCAACTGTTGTACCAAATCCGAGCCGAGAATTCTTCCTTCTCCCACTTCATCCCAACTTGTTGGTGATCTACATTTCCGCCCGTACAAAGCTTCGTATGGTGGCATGCCGATACTGGAATGATAGCTGTTGTTGTAAGAGAACTCAATCAACGGCAAATGGTCGTCCCAACTTCCTGCAAAATCGATTGCACAACTGCGCAACATATCTTCAATTATTTGAATTGTCCTTTCACTCTGGCCATCAGTCTGCGGGTGGTACGCCGTGCTCATATTCAACTTTGTGCCAAGACATTCCTGAAATTGCTTCCAGAATCTTGAGTTAAATCGGGAATCTCTGTCTGAAACTATTGATACGGGTACTCCATGCCTTAGTACGATTTCGCGCACATACAGATGAACCAACTTGTCCAATGACGACTTCTCGTTTATTGGAAGGAAATGCGCCGACTTCGTAAGACGATCAACTATAACCCATATTGCGTCATGTCCGGATTTCGTTCGCGGTAATCCTACTATAAAGTCCATAGCGATATTTTCCCATTTCCATTCTGGAATCTTCAGGGGCTGAATTAATCCGCTTGGTCGTTGATGTTCTGCCTTTACTTTCTGACAAGTATAGCACTTCGCAACCCATTCTGCCACGTCTCGCTTCATATTTGGCCACCAAAAGTTCTTCTTTAAGTCTCGATACATCTTGGTGCTTCCCGGATGGATTGAAAATTTCGAATTGTGGGCTTCATGGAGGATCTCATTCTTTAATTCAGGTACATGGGGAATCCATATTCTGGATGAAAACCTTAGTATCCCTTGCTCATCCCTTTGAGTATCAATCTCCTCTCCAGATAACTGTTTCTTCTCTTTCTCCATTACTTCTTCTTGACACTTCTTTATCTTTTCCACTAGTGTTGGCTGAAAGGTTATTGCACGACAAACTTCCTCAACTTTTCCATAAGCACAAAGTTCCAATTCCAATTTTCGATTTCTTTAGATAACTCTTTTGATGTTATCATCATATTCAATCTCTCCTTCCTACTCAGAGCATCGGCCACTACGTTCGCCTTTCCAGGATGGTAATTTATCGAGCAGTCATAGTCCTTGATCAGTTCCAGCCATCTCCTCTGCCTCATATTGAGCTCTTTCTCAGTAAAAATGTACTTTAAACTCTTGTGATCCGTGTAGATTTCACACTTCTCTCCATAGAGGTAATGTCTCCAGATCTTGAGTGCGAACACTATGGCGGCTAGTTCCAAGTCATGCGTCGGGTACTTTAACTCATGCGGCTTCAACTGCCTTGATGCATATGCGATCACTTTACTGTGTTGCATCAACACACAACCCAAACCCTTATGTGAAGCGTCGCTGAATATTACAAAATTCCCTTGATCATCTGGAAGTACCAACACCGGAGCTGTTACCAACTTTTGCTTTAACTCTTGAAAGCTATCTTCACATTCTGCACTCCATTCAAACTTTTGATTCTTTCTGGTTAACTTGGTCAATGGCGTGGCGATCTTCGAGAAATCCTTGACGAATCTTCTATAGTATCCGGCCAATCCTAGAAAACTTCGCACTTCCGTAGGAGTCTTTGGCCTTTCCCAACTCATAACTGCCTCAATCTTTGCCGGATCCACTTTAACTCCCTCATTTCCAATAACATGCCCCAAAAATTGAACTTCCTTTAACCAAAACTCACATTTGGTGAACTTGGCATACAACTTCTCTTGTCGGAGTATCTCCAAGGCTATCCAGAGGTGCTGCTTATGTTCTTCTTCCGGCTTAGAATAAATAAGGATATCATCAATAAATACCACGAAAAATTTGTCCAAATACTTCTTAAATACCCGATTCATCAGATCCATAAATGCGGCCGGAGCGTTGGTCAATCCAAACGGCATTACTAGGAATTCATAATGCCCATATCTGGTCCTGAATGCGGTCTTAGGAATATCTTCTTATCTGATCTTTAATTGATGGTATCCCGATCTCAAATCAATCTTCGAAAAGTATTTTGCTCCCTTCAACTGATCAAAAAGGTCATCTATCCTTGGTAGCGGGTAACGGTTCTTAATCGTCACCTTATTCAACTTCCGGTAATCTATGCATAGAC